>NC_142050.1:4813100-5113100 GCF_982192425.1 Myodes glareolus
CTCCTACACTGCACAGGCGAGGGGCAAAGCTAGTTCTCCCAACCTCAGGACCGGCTCACCCGTGCCATGCACCAGGACAAGCTCTACTGTGCTGCCCACGTGAGGTGTAGGACCTGCTTCACTGTCTCATTTTTACAGATAAAAAAGTCCAAGTAGACAATCAGTTTAGGACATAGAAATATAAGTTCTCAAGCTGGGGTGGCTAAAAACCTTTCAAAATTAAAGTTCCAAAATGAAAGGAGACAAATCTGTTTCTAAGTTCTGTTATTTACCTACTGAATGAGCTTCCTTGAACGCACTTCAGCTTCCTGATCCCTGGTCTTCTCACCTACAAAGGGGCGGCCATGGCAGTCCACACTTGCTAGACCATGGCGGTTCCCTAAGATGGCTACTGGGAACATCAATGCCAGGACACGCACACACATGCACACACATGCACACACGTGCACACACATGCACACACATGCACACTAAGCACAGCATGGAGACTGCTCTTCGGGTTCTTCTCAGTGCCTGTCAGTAAGCCAGGCCGTCCACCCATCTTAAAGCAAACGCTCCTCAGCACCCTAACCAAATGCCTCGACCGGGCAACCACTGAAGATAAGACTGTTCAACCACATACTGCATTAGGAAGAGCTATGCAATATATAACTAACAAACTAGTCAAAAGTTTGATTGCAAAAGATCTTATGTGACAGTGTGATCTTTTAGGCAGTGTGACCGCATGTCCCATCTTTCCTTTTAGAATGAAAACTTCAACAGAAAATGATGCCTTAACCTGCAAGAAGTGGGTGGTGTCCCTCCAGCCGGCCCTTTCCTTGCTCCCTTCCTAAGTCACAGATCTCAGTTTGCCAATTAATTTGCTTGCTCAAAGGGAAAGAAGTAAGATGGTGATAAAATCATTAGCCATTTTGAGAATGCAGTGTGGAACGGCCATGCCCTCGCAGGTCAGTTAGTGCAGACATGAACTGCGCTGTCTGCGTTATTTTCCTCATCCACAGCTGCCTCTGGAGAACTTTCCAGTTCTGTGTTTCTATTGTGATTACCAACTAGAATATTTTCTCTTTTCTCTCGCACAACCTTTTTGAAGATTTTTCTGCCTGCATGTATGTCTGCAGACCAGAGAAGGTCACCAGATCTCATTACAGATGATTGTGAGCCACCATGTGGTTGCTGGGAGTTGAACTCAGGACCTTTGGAAGAACAGCCAGTGCTCTTAATCTCTGAGTTGTTTCCCAGCCCAGGATGTTGTGTGGGGTAATCCACAGAACAGCAAGCATTTATTATGATCACTTTCACCTCGCCTTTAATGTCCACTTTGCCCTTTGCTAGCAACAAAGCATTGCTAGATCCCCTATTGCTTTGTTTCATGGGACAATTCTGTTATGTAAGAAGCACAGAAATTAGCATCTCTCGTGTTCAGATGAGAAAGCAGACACTGGAGAAGTTCGGAAAGTTACCTTTTTCATATCACCTAATAAGATAATGCATAAGACCTGACTTCCCTGTGCTCTGTGGGGAGGTGGGGATGACTGACCACATGGAAACTGTCCTCCTGGGCTGATTACCCAGAGATCCTAAAAACCCCTCGATCTCAGCTGAGGCCGTGCTGCTTTCTGCTGCTTCTCAGCAGAGCTGAAAAGAGCCAATAGCAAAGGTGTGGCGCCTACTCATCCTGACATTTATGCTGGCGTTAGGGCCAATAATAGAGTTATTTCCTCTGCACAGCTTCCTTCCGCTCACTGTCCGCAGCTTCCCCGTCCGCTCACTGTCCGCAGCTTCCCAGTGCTGCGGAGCTTGTCTAGACTGACCAGAAAGTGAAAACAAGGGGCGCTTTGAAACCTGCAAATCTGACCACAACTGAGAGTTGTACTTAGTCCAAGGAACTGGAAATCAGGTTTTTGCCTCAGACAAATACTTGCTTAATACTCTCAGATTGATAGTTTCTTCTTTTATAATTAGATAGAAAATTATTACACTGACAGACAAGGGACTTCCTGTGTGAGCCAATGGGAAAACATGAAGTTAAAACTAGGGGAAATAACTTATCCCAAAATAGACCTGCTAATGCCAGGATCAAAACAAACAAACCTGTTAATGATCTTTGCTTAGAATCAAACTGGGATAGAGCATGATACGTTCTCAGATGGAAAATGTGTCGGTTCCCCTGGTCTGAGGACTGGGCTTGAATAAAATGAGAAAATGCTTGAATAAAAGTCAGAAAAAGACATTGAAAAGTCCTCTCTATGCTGTGGAGGAGTCAAAATCAAAAGACATAGATGTTTGCTTTCTCAAAGAACCAATCTGTGGAGGTTTGGTTTCCATAGTTCAGCAAGCCAACCTCCCACAGGCCCAAGTCTTTACTGTGAATATAATGAAAAGGAGGCACGGTCCCTGCTGCTGTGGAATTCTTATTCTGTTGGTGAGAGAGACAAGGAATAGACATATTAACAAGCACATAATCCAGGCAGTGAGCAATGCTAGGAAATTGAAAAGAAAATCTGGATTTGGGGTCTGAGGCTTAGCAGGTTAAAGAATCTAACTACGAAGAGAAACTCAGGAGAGGATGCGATGGCTTGGAGAGCGAAGCCTGTTCCGCACAGACTCAATGGCTGGAGTTTCTCTGGGACCCATGATGGAAAGAGAAGCCTAACTCCCCACACTGTCCTCTAACCCTCATACATGTACTGCAGCATGCGTGCATCCACACGTGCGCTCACACATACATGTTCATTTTTAAAACCAGGGTAGACTTCAGTGAGCTGAGCGGCTATGTTATTTAGCATGGAAGGGGGCAGTGCTCCTGGGTAGAAGACAACGTGTGTATTATGCATTTCTTTCATTGCTGTGATCAAACACATGAAAATAAAATCCTCAAAAAAGCAAGGGTTATTTTAACTCACAGTTTGAGAGTGTGTTCCATCAGGACACAGAAGTGGTACCAACAGCCCGAGGAAGCTGGACATACTTCATCCACAGTCAGGAAATAGGGGAGACGAGCGCTCGAGTTCTGTACCGTTTCTCCCTTTTACTCTGCCCAGAATCTAAACCCTTGCAAGCACCACGCACACTTAGGGTGAGTCTTCTCACCTCACTTAATCCAATCTAGACAGTCCCTTATAGGCACGCCCAGAGGTTGGCTTCCTAGGTGACTCTGGATGCTGTTAAATTGACAGTCAATAGCAGCCATCACTGTGGGGTTCCAGACTTATCACTGCACATCTCTGGGTCTGGCTTGCTTTATTTCTTCCTTCTTCCTCAAGCTCCACCTAGGGAAGTCAGGGCAATGTGGTTTTGCTATAGGCACAACATCAGTCCAAGAAGGGCAGAGTCTGTTTTCTTAGGGTTAGGGTGACTGGGAATACTGGGTTACCTAGAATTGTAACCCACTCCAATAGGAAAAAATAGTTCACTTCTTTCACATAGGGGTAACACATCTTGAATTTCCCAAGACAGTTGTTTAATCTGGAGAAGGAGAGGAATTTGCCTTCCTGGTGGATGGAGTAACCACAAGTTCCAGTCTGTCCAGACAGTCTTCGAGCATACCTGTTACCACAGCTTAATAACTGTATATCCAGCCCGCTCTGAAGTATTCAAATTTATGGGTCCCTCCACTATAGTATAAAAAGCCCAGATTTTGAGACCCAGCCTCGCTGGCCACAACTAGAGATGCACAGTCTTCCCCGGAATCCTAGGGAGGACAGACTTGGCTGGAGGCAAGAAGCATGTGTCCACTGAAGAACGGAGGGGCTGTTATCCCAGGAAGTGGGGGAGTGAATTCTGGGTGGTCAAAGCCACAAATGTCAGTTACAGTTCTCCCTTCCTCTTTATACTGTTTGGTACAATTTACTAGCAAATTGAAGGAGACTGGGTGTTGGAAAAACATGGGTTTGAATCTTGGCTCTGCTGCTTCTTCTAGCTTATTGAGCACAGCTGGATCATCTTGCCTTCCTAAGCCCCGTGTGCTCATATGCACAGAAAGCTAAGCATGTCAGCCTTGGTGAGTTATGAAGACTAAATAGGTTAAGGGATATAAAACATTTACCACAAAATTTGGTATATTTCGTCCTCTAAGTTCATAGCCACTGAGGTTTTTGTTGTTGTTGTTGCTGTTGTTTAGAAGAACAATATTTGGGACGGATCTGAACACATGGAAGGTAGTCAGGAAATATCTAGTGACCAGTAACTAAGATAGGAAAGAGGACAATGATGACTTTTCCAATGGGAATAGGGATTCTCTCCATGAGTTTAGATGAGAGTTGTTGTCAATATTGGATCAACAGCAAAGGAAAGTGACTGTACTGTACCATTCTGAAAGTGAGAAAAATGAGTAAGTCATTTTTTAGAAACGTTTGGGGAAACTAGAACTCACTGGAATCTAATATAGGCCAACAGACTTAGTCAGCACTCATGTCTGCGCAGACAGATACGGGCAAGAGGTGCCACACCAAGCATTAGGATCTAGACAGGAGAAAGCTCAGAACTATAGAAGTCAGTTCTGTCCTCAGTTCCTATAGTAGCTATAGAAGTCAGTTCTGTCCTCAGTTCCTATAGTAACTATAGAAATCAGTTCTGTTCTCAGTCCCTATTGTAACCATAGAAGTCAGTTCTGTCCTCAGTTCCTATAGTAACTATAGAAGTCAGTTCTGTCCTCAGTTCCTATAGTAACTATAGAAACCAGTTCTGTCCTCAGTTCCTATATAGTAACTATAGGAATCAGTTCTGTCCTCAGTTCCTATAGTAACTCTAGAAATCAGTTCTGTCCTCAGTTCCTATAGTAACTATAGAAATCAGTTCTGTCCTCAGTTCCTATAGTAACTGTAGAAATCAGTTCTGTCCTCAGTTCCTATAGTAACTATAGAAATCAGTTCTGTCCTCAGTTCCTATAGTAACTATAGAAACCAGTTCTGTCCTCAGTTCCTATAGTAACTATAGGAATCAGTTCTGTCCTCAGTTCCTATAGTAACCATAGAAATCAGTTCTGTTCTCAGTCCCTATAGTAACTATAGAAATCAGTTCTGCCCTCAGTTCCTATAGTAAATATAGAAATCAGTTCTGTCCTCAGTTCCTATAGTAACTATAGAAATCAGTTCTGTCCTCAGTTCCTATAGTAACTATAGAAATCAGTTCTGTTATCTGTTCCTATATAGTAACTATAGAAGTCAGTTCTGTCCTCAGTTCCTATAGTAACTCTAGAAATCAGTTCTGTCCTCAGTTCCTATAGTAACTATAGAAATAAGTTCTGTCTTCAGTTACTATGTAGTGCACATGTTGCTGGCTCTTCACTGCCAAGCTGCGAAAATCAACTCGAAGTGAAAAGGTGATTTTTTGGGGGCTCACAGTCCTAGACGTTTAGGTCCACCATGTGTTCTTCCTATTTCTTTGTTCCTGTGGCAGCCCCAAAATGCCATGGTGAAAGTACAGAGTCACGGAGACCTGTTCACATCAGGGATGGTGACCAGGAAACAAAGGGAGCGAGGGGACGTGCCAGAGTCCCAGTGACTGGTACACACCAAGACCTACCTTCCTTCTCCTCCTCCTCTGCTCCTACTGCTTCCGTCTCCTCCCAAAAGCAGCACAGGCTGGGAAACAAGTCTCAGCACACTGACCATGGCAGAACATTCCACAGGTAACATAGAGTACTACACAAAGCAGAAAACGATAAATGACATTTTAACAGAGCAGACTTTGGTAGCATGGGAAAAAGCGTGGTAAGAGATGCCCAGCTGAATGTTCTGAGGGAGTCAGAGAAGGAAGGAATGGCTAATGATGGGGAAGGGTGCGAAATGAAGGCCTTAGGGAACTGAAGGTCATCAAACTCGGGTCTGAGGGGCAGCTTGTTTACACGTGTGGAGAAGATGGAGCATTGGAAGACCTGGACATGCTATGAACACTGCTACCCTTGTGCAACAGTGTCGTCTGTCAAGGAGGCTTCCACAGGCTAGGTCCATGGCTTCTTGTTGAGATTTTTCCCAGACTTGGGTCTCAGTAACACTTCCTTCCTTCTTTCGTATGATAGCAGCCCTTACTGCTCGCCACTCTTCTCAGCTCCACCATCTGCCTAGTATGTGCTTTGCCTGTTCTTGTCTGGTTTATTGCCACCTCTCCAATAAAATGCCAGCTCCCTAAGGTTAGGGCTTTTGCCTACTCTGTTCACTAGTACATCTATCTCTAGGACCCAGAACAGTATCCGGCACACAAAAAGGATGGGAGAGAGCGTCTGGATCAGCGGAAGTCATGAATCAAAGGACACACACCTGACAAGAGGACAGGAGTGTGTGTGTGTGATGTGTGTGAATGTGCACAGGAGAGAGGGTTTGTGCAGAGGAAACACACTTGTACACTTCCAAACCGGTTCAGTTTCACTCTGCTTGCAGTGGGAACAACAAAACCTTCCACTATGAACCCGATACAGAACTCTGTTTCAAGAGTTCTCTAACTTCATGTCTGTGGCAGGAGTTGGTATGGAGAAAGGGTGGAGGCAAAAACGCCAGCGAAATGACCGTGACAGTAAAGTACCGAAAAGCTATGCTGGCCTTAAATAAAAAGAAAGTCGACACTGAAAGAATTAAGAGGCATGTAAAATAGAAGAGTATTCAAATAAAGAGAAGTTACAAGAATAGAGAGGTTTTCCTTAAAATAAATAAATACTAAATGCTGGAGAACATATGATAATGGGGTGGCCTGCAGGGGACATTGGTGTGAGAACTGATCTGGAAACCAGGTTAGTGGTGATTAGGATTCTTAGGGTAAAAGGTGCCACTTTCTCCGTAGAAACAGGATCTTTGCTGGAAAACAATGTGTATAAATGCCTTCTACTTTTTTGCTCTGATTTCATGATTCAGCACAACACAGACAGTTAGTACCTGGGGACCCTGATGTTTACCTTCCTTCGGGCCACAGCGACAGTCGCTGTTGAAAGTTAAGGATCGTGTTCTCTCTGCTTTTTTTACTCTAGCTTTGTTTCTCATCAACAAGTCTCCCGCTGAAGGGGACTGCAGGATGACACAAATTACGGAACTGCCCCAAAACAATAGGAAGCAGAAAAGGGATTTAAGCCTAGAGAGAAAGTATGTGTACTTCTTCCTTCCCAAGAAGCTGAAGATTACACTTTCAATTGTTTTTGGGGTGTGTGTGTGTGTATGTGTGTGTGTGTGTGTGTAACAGGACTACCAAGCAAAGCCTTACAGATTCCCATACAACTCAAGCAGCTCCTCTCCACATAGAGTATATTGGCAATGACATTTTCCAGAGTTGGGCTGGTTCAGCCCGCTTTGGAAAAGAGAAGGCTGACTGAATGAAGAAGAGAGGAGAGGAGAAGAGAGTAGAGGGGAGGGGAAGGGAGGGGAGGGGAAGGGAAGGGAGGGGGAGGGGAGGAGAGGAGAGGAGAGGACAGGAGAGGAGAGGAGGGGAGGGGAGGGAAGGAGAGGAGGAGGGGATGAAGGAAGGAGAGGGAGGAGAAGGGGAGGGGAGAGAAAGAAGAAGAGAAGGAGGGAAGAGGAGAGAAAATGGAGGAGAAGGGGAGGGGAGAGGAGAGGAGAAGGACGGGGGAAAGGGGACAAGAGAGGAAAGGAGAGGAGGGGAAGAGAAGGAAGGAGAGGGAAGAGGGGGAGGGGAGAAGAGAAAGGAGATGGGAAGAAAGAGAAGGGGAAGAGAGGGGAAGGGAGGAGAGGGAGAAGAGGGGAGAGGGGAAGGGAGGAGAGAAGAGAAGAGAGGGAGAGGAGGGAGGGGGAAGTGAGGGAAGGAAGAGAGGCTCTGCTTCTTCTGATGCTCTTCCTATCTCAGGTTCTGAAAAAGCTGATTCTTGCCCTTAGAGGTTAATGTATCTGAGTTATCATGGTCTAATCCAACAGTGTGAGCAAGCCCATGTAATTGTCTTCCCCTGTGGCTGAAGGATTCATGATTTTCTGAGAAAGTATTGGAGGCAGATCGGAAAACACAAGAGACGAAAAAGAAGGGACAGAGGCATGATAGCTCTCACCTTTAATATCAGCACTGAGAAGGCAGAGGCAGGGGGATCTCTGAGGGTTTGAGGCCACCTGGACTAACATAACAAGATCTAGGCCAGGACTAGACAGTTTGGCACTGACGAGAGGGTGGGGGGGTAAAATAGGCTGAAGAGGGGAGTGTACCAACCGCACACTTGGTCTGCTCCACACAGAACTATTCTGATTTGAGAGACAAAGAAGAATTTTATTGGAGTCATATAACAATGAGCCTTAAGTGCTAAGCTAATAGGGAACTGTTGAAGATGTTTAAAGTTGAAAACTGATGGAAACACAAATCAGCCGGCCCCTCCTATCTGCAAACATTGTGTGTAAAATGTTATTCATAGACTGACTGTTTCTAACAATGCATTGTTCTCCATACACACTGACTGATCCCATATATTCTCTCCACTATGTATTAACAACACATAGCATGTATCAGCACAATTATATTTTCCAGAAACACCTACTAAAGCACTCTCTTCTGGCCTCACCTCCATTTGAATATTTTCTTTCATTTCCTCTCATTTGCAATGTCTTGGGTGACAGGAAGCAAAGTTTCCAAGTAGTGTCATGTTAGAGCCTTAGGAGAGAACTGATGTGGCCAAGAGTGTTAACAGGGGTGCTCTGTGTGATGAGAAATGTATGTTTTCTTTTCTCTGGCCAAATTTTTCTAGTCCAGAAAATGAAGGTTTTTCCAATATTCGCATGTAGTATATTTAACAAAGTTCTTACTGAAACCCCACAAAATCTGTCTTTCCTGCATATTTTAGAGCTCACAGCGCTCCCCTTGGTCTGTGCAAGCATTCAGTGGCGCATGTTATACTTTATTTTGGCTGCTATGAGTTGCATTAGAAGGGTGGCTCTCTTCAGACTTTGGGTGAAGTTGGCAAGCTGTGTACAGCATTGGTTCACAGACAGGACGCCTCTAGTGAGCTCTGTGAAAAAGCCTACACTGTCTATCTGCTGCACAAATACATGGGGAAGCTCATGGCTCAGGTTAGCTCTCCCCTTGGCCATCCAGCCAGCTGTGGTCAAGGTCTCATCCTCTGGGGTTCAGTCTGGCTACAGCCAGTCTTCTGCTTGTTCTCTGACTTGAGTCTCACCTACTGCCTTCCAGCTTTCATTTTGCCTCTGTAATCTTAAAATCAGAAGGTATCACCTATTTTTAAAACATTCTGTTGCTCTACAGGGCTGGCTAGGAAAAAACCTGCTCATGGGAGTCAGGCTGTCCCAGAAAGCCATCAGAGCTTCATTGATAGTTTTAAAAAGGACATCAAAGTATGAAGCGGGTATTGTTGGGAAGAAGAAGGAGTTCAGCTGGAGAGAGAGGAGCCAAGCAAGGGTTATGAGGGCTAAAAATGATTCACATTCTATACACACATTTAGGAAATCTTTACCATGTCTAGCTGTGAACCCTATGAACTGTAAAACCAATCTTCCAGGCAACATGTATGCCCACATGTGCAATAATGGCATTACCCATAGAGATAACCAATTGCTTTCTGATTGGTTTCAAGGTCAGCTTCACAGGAGAGAGTCCATGACTGTTACTGTGAGCCTCCTCAATAATAACAGGAGGTCATAGGTCCAATGAGGGAACTTACTACTGTGATTTAGTTTAATTGACACAGCGCTAAAGTACCTTCTAAGTATCTATATTTATGCATATAGACAAAATCCTCTCTCAGCTTTAACAAAGAAACTGCTCCTTGCAGTGAATAAATGTGAGTACAGGGAGACTCATAGCTGCCCAAGATGCTAAGACCCGAAGAAAGACATTTATACCATATCTCTAAAGCTCAGAAACCACTGCTGAAGAGGAGTTGGAAGATAAGGCTAGAATCCCAAAATGCTGTCGTCTGGACATGACATACCAATTGCAATCGTGAGCTCATGGCAGCTGCCATTGCTTTCAGTGAGCCTTCACAAGACTGGTCCTGTCAACTCTCAGTGACAGACAAAGGCAGGAGCCATGGGCCCCCACCCCTTACTCCTAATGACTGCCTATTGATAGGCTTTGGGAGATGCGGAGTCATTGTCTTCAGATGTGAATCGACTGCCGTGTCCAGCATCATTCCAACGGAGAACTTCAAATGCCTGGTCACACAGATGGCTCTGCTTCAACTCAGAGGGTCACAAAACAAAGCAAAAAAAAAGTAGGAATGTTGAAAAGAAATTTGTAAGAAAGGGGTTTAGAAGAACGGGAAGGATTTGTGAAAGGTGGGAGGGGAAATAATCAGAATATATTATATATGTGTGAAGTATATGCTAAACTGAACAGATTTAATTAATAAAAAAGAAAATAATGAAAAGATAAAATGAACAACATCCCTTCCTACCTCTCCATCTGCCGTCAAAGGCTCCTTAGTAATTAGAGTTCTCTTGGTATTTTTGCCATTTCTTTTTCTTTTTGGAAGCAGTTCCTACTAATTTCATGAGCCACAAATTCTTTTATTAATTCCAGCATTCACAACTTTTCACATTAGAATGGATGATGTAATGCCGTTTAAATAGCAAAATAGCAATCGTTTTTCTTAGGGGTGTATAAAGTGATCTTACGGCCATTGACCTGTTCAATTCAAAGTCCTGTGGTAATTGCTTTGGGCCTCCCACTCTGGGCAGCAACAGGATGCCCTTTGGAGACCAGGATGGAGTGACATGGCCCTCAGTGCTCTCTCCCTCCATTTTCCACCTGACCCAGTCTAGTTGTCTCCCTGAGGTGGCAGATGGAGGAACCACAGCCCTCTCATGAAAAGCAACAACTAAACAGCAAGCGCTGTGGCCAGGCCCTCAGCCGGTCTTACCCCCAGGCTTTGCAGGTCTCAGGAGGGCTGGGAAAGCAACAGCCTGCCGGCCCAGTAAAACAGAAGGCTGTCTTGTGTTCTGAGGGCTCCGGTTGCAGCAGGCTCAAGTCCTAGGTCTCTAGAAGGAAATCTGGTGCTGACACTACCTCTGGTGGAATTTATAGAAGGAAATCTGGTACTTATAGAATCAACAGGAGGCGGAAGGAACAGTCTGTAAAAGGGCCATTGACCAAGAGAACACAGACATGGGTCCTCAGGACAATCTAGCCAGCATATTGGGCACTAACGCTAACTCCATAATGCCCTAAATGAATTCTAGTTGTCCGCTCCACTTTAGCTACCAGGACCCAAAGACAAAGTGTGAGTTGGGAACATCTAGTCTGCCAAGGCCCTGCTTTTACCTTGTCTCCCCTCTGGCTTCAAAGGAAACACACACACACACACACACACACACACACACACACACACACCGTCCCACTTGTCAGCAATAGAGAGTTCTCCAGGCACTATACAGCAGGTTGTGGTATTATATTGCCAAACGGTGATAAATCTTCTTCCACTAATAGTCTGAGTCTGTAAGGCTAGAAGGGCAAGTCAGGTCAAGGCTGTGGCGTGTTAAAATTGGCCGCCCTGGCCTTATCTGCATGAAGGATTAGCAGAGGAAACTAACTCCTATGGCGCTCAGACACAGGGCAGGCCTGTGCTGGGCATGTCACGTGTGGTTGCTGAATAAACACCATCACCCCTAAGCCCTTCAGAACGTCTCTAGGAAGGAGGACAGTAGTGGCCAATGAGTTTTCTGACCAGGAAAATGAAGGTGGCAACTGGAGGTGGCAGAACATGGGAGTTAAATAAAATCATGTGTCTAAAGATGCCAGTGTATGAAGTGAGCTCCTCAGACTGACAGGTAATTGGCTTCTGCCACTAGTTTTAATTTCTTATGTGGGTCTAGCAATAGGAAACCATCCATGGGTAGTAAGGGTTTTTCCCTTTCCAATCTCCAAGGAAATGTAACTGGGTATGAATGAGAGGCCCAAGTCATATATCAGTAGTCTGCAGAGGGTCTACATAAATTCCTTTCTTTAAAGTTATTGAACTGTTTTGAAAATGGTCTCAACAGAAGTTATTCCAAGTGCACCAAAAAAGAAACCAGAGTCTTAAAGAAAATACACTCCCTTTGCTAAGCAAGACAAACATATGAGTATTCAGAGACACAAACCAGCCTCTTGTGTTATCTCCTCAACAAGCCCTCTGAAAAGCTTACTTTGTGTCTTTAAAGGACTGATAGACAAGGAACTCTGTGGCTACTAAAAATTAATACCTACAAAAGGGTCGTAGCCACTTTTAAAAAGACGGGCCCTTTCAAAATTGTTCTCTGTTGTTTATAGTCCTTTGTTATGGCATTTTGCATATTGTAAACACAGTACACATTTCTGTGCTTTTAAAAAATACAAATTGAAAGCATGCTCTCAGGGGAAGGTTTTTTTATTTAAGGAATTGCAGAGTACGACTTGCCTGCATACTACTGTGCACAAACTAACACATTGTAGCACAGAACTTTTTATAGCCAAGTTCTTTATAGAATAATATTTTTCCAATAAACTCTCAGTGACTTTCTATTATGATAGGCTTTTTAACTCTTCTAAGAGCTAGTGTTTAAAATAAAAAAAAACCTTTCTATCTGTAAAGGCAAGAAATTGATACCATTTCAAGATGACTAATGCAGCGCCGGTTGACAAACCGTTTTGGGTTTTGAGCACTTGAGGATGGAAGTGTGTAAACGAGAGCTTTACCAGAACTGTGCCTTTTCCTCTCGGCTCAGGAGAGCTGAACACAAAGGGACCTGGGCCTTAACCTCTTCGTGCACAGACTGAGAAAGAAGTGTGAGCTATCATCTTTCTCTAGATCTTTGCACAATTCAATTCCTCAATTTCCAAGAGTCACCTCCATGTGGTCCTTTTATGGTGGCCATTTCTGGTGAGACATAGCCTCCCTAAACTAGTCCATGGACTCATGATTTCCTTACTAAGGCACTTCCTCCCTGCTTAATAAAAACCTGTGTTGCTATGTCCTTAGAATCTGTTGTTAGGGGTTTGAAGGTTTCAGAGAGCTGGGATCTTACATAAAGTCTGTAAACATTTAGTAAATGAATGTGTAGATGGGAAGGGAAGAAGTGATTTCTTTTAAACTCCACTTGAACCAATGTAATGAACCACCTCCCAAAAATGTAATACTATATTCAAAATCCAGAAAAATAGTCTCCAGTCTTTTTTTTTTATCACTTTAGATCTGTGAGTTAGATTTTCTTGTAACACCTTGTTTTCTAACTCCTGTGTTTCAGGCAGTGATCCCAAGCACTCCTCTGAGGGAGGCAGGTAGAGACCCACATTTGCATAGAGCAGAAAGGGCACCATAACATCTGGCCAAGGCAGTTGACTGGGTCCTTTTGTTCGAGCTCATTAAATACACATTAATGCATGAACTATTGTAAATGTACAAATGTCATTTGGGATGGGTTGTTTTCTCCCAGACCAGTGGCATTGACTTTGGGGGTCTATCTCTGGTTGTTTACTTGCCAATGGCATTTGACCTGGGGTTAGACCCATATTTAACCCTTTCCTGTAGGTCAAAAGCAAATTGATTTGTCAAAAGTGAAATTGGAAATGAGTCATCTGGGCAGCAGGTGTCCCTTGCTAGGCAAATGCTCCAGGTGGAAACATTTTCAGACCTGTTCCTGGGCCATCTCCAAGGAAGCTTCAGAGGTCAAGGAGGCAATCTCAAGACATCCCATGTGGACAGGGTCTGGGGGGGACCATAGCAGGTGCTTGCTTGGTGCAGTTTTCCCAGCAGGTTGGGAGACTTTCAAAGAGGTCCATTTGGAAGATAATTTATTCATATATTCATGAACATTTGTCTGGCATTTTCTGTGAAGTGATTTGCTTAGAAGTTGCCCTAAATGGCTGCAACTTTGCCCTTTAGTCTACCTCCCACCATCAGTCAAAGACTTTGATTTCAAGATGGAAATGTTGTGCTTCTCTCTTCCTTCTTTCTAGAGGATGAGGAAGATGAAGAGATGGTGGAACCCAAAATCGGCCAGGACTCTGAGCTGGAAAATCAGGACAAAAAGCAAGAAGTGAAGGAAGGTAAGGTCGGGAGTTACACTGGGCAATTATTTTGGGTTTTTGTTGTCTTTTACAAACTAAAAGATGATAGAAGCAAATCAAGCTTAAGCTCACACCCCCTTTGCATTGGACTTTGTTTGACACTCAATACATTTACAAACATACACTGGAATCTGCAGGGCAAGAATTAGTTGTTTTCAAACAGACTTAAGCAAATGACATGAAGCCAACTTCAGTGACAATGAAAACTTCAGTTAAGTGGTTATTAAATATTTTAGAGATAAAAATAAGACAAACTCTCAGTTGTCATGTTAGACCATGAAAGATAATCATGGGGAAGAAGGACGAATACAATTATTTTATCAATTAATTCTCAGGTTTTACATACGCTCTACATGGAAACATTGTCAGTCACTACATTATCATTACTACAGTTCAAAGTGTCCTTCCAGAACTCTGCCCATATTAGGACAAAAACCTTGCACATACGTCAGCAATAACAGTTCCTAGCTCTGAAGATTGGTTCAGTGGTAGAGCACTTTTCTAGTAAGCAATGCCCTTGGTTCCGATTTCAGCATTGGAAGAAAAGAGAAAACAAAATAAAAACTAGCGTTGATTAAGGGCTTCCAGTCTACTTACCTCTCTTCGAAGCAGTTGAAAATACGATGTCTGCTGTTTAAAATGTCCTTTGGAGGCAGAGACTACTGCTAACCCTGTTGTACTGGCAGGAAGCTAAGATGAGGAAGATGCAAGAACCGCCACAGGATACATAATTTACTTAGAAGTACATGAGCTAAGAGGTAGGTTGAATCTTGCATGAGCCAAGACTTAGGCTGACTCTACAACTATATGTTATAGTACAATGCCATCTTCATGACATTTCCTTAGACTTTTTTTCTTTTACTACATCAAGACTCTTATCCATTGGGACAGGGAGATTCTAAGTTGTCCTTATTGCTGAAAAACGGCGAGTGGTTCCTGTAGAAGTGAGTGCAGGTTGGAAGGTCTCCTAAACATTCAGCTCGGCTCCTCAAGTACAGATCAACATAAGTCTAAAAGCATCTCAGTTAATATTTAAAATTTTAAAGATTGCCATGACTCTGGCTGGGTGCGTGACAAGGGCTCGATGGGAGAGTGTTGAAGGAACATAGGTCTTGAGCTCATATGCCTGCTCCAGCTGCTTGTATTCTCGTGAGAAAAATCCATCTAGTCTGAAGAGTCCCCACAGATGACATCCATGCACACTCAGAGGTGGGCAGGACAAATAGGGAGAGATTTCTTAACTTTTAAAAATTGTCTCCTGAGGCTGGAGAGAAGGTTCAGTGGCTGAGAGCATGTATTCCTCTTCCTGAGGACCAGAGTTCAGTTCTCAGCACCTACATGGCAGGACCAGAGTTCAGTTCTCAGCACCTACATAGCAGCTCACAACCATCTGTAACTCCAGTCACAGGAGAGTCAGCACTTTCTTCTGGCCTCTGTGAGCAACAATCACACAAGTACACAGACATACGTGCAAGCAAAACACTCTTACAGATAAAATGGAAATAAATAAATCTAAAAAAATTAAAAAATATAAATTGTCTCCTGATAAAGCCTATCTGAGTTCTGCACGTGTGTCCAATTTTGTTTCGACTCTATTTATGCAAACTCAGTTATAGAAAAACAAGTGTAAAACAGTGAGGACAAGAAAGGTGTCTGCAGCCAGGGTACCTGGATCAAATCTTGACTCTGCCACTCATTGGCTGCATGGTCCATAATGACTAACTTGGTTGGCTTTCTTTCTTTTGGCCCCGGTTTCCTCATCTGGCGAGCAGAGATAATACCTACCTCCTAAGTTTGTGTTTTTGTATAAGACTCAAAGGGGCTAATATGGAACAACTTGGCACAAAATAAGCGCTGTACAGGAGTTTGCCAAATTATTATTAGTGGCCTTGCCTTACAGTACAAGGTCTGTAGCTGTGGGCTCCCCATGAGGTTGCAGCCTTGGCTGCTCCAGTTCCCTGTGCTCAATTTTGCTGTAGCCCATAGCTTTGAAATCAAAATATGCAAACAGATTTTTCTGTTTCAAAGAACCATCAGTAGGGCGGTTACCATGCCCACCTTCAGGTGTCTAGGAGGAGATTTCGGGAGTGACTGAGGACAGGAAAAAGATTCAAGGTCTCAGCAGTCACATCCATAGAAGGCATGGGGGTTTACCCTAAACAGATTCAATGGGAGTGATTCCACACTTAAACTTCTACTCAAAACATCTTTTTTTATAAAAGCCAGAGAAGTGAATGCTGCTATCACTGGTACAGCCAGAGACACAATAAGCCGGGATCTATTGAATGCATTCGCTTCCTTTTGCAAAACAGCTTAAAGCATGCCCAGTAACACACAACCATGGAGTTCTTGTAGGCCTTGGCAGGGATTCCCCACTGCCACCCCACCCCCAAACCCAATCCCCAAACCATCATTCTGGCAAAGCCAGGCACCTCCTTCTTAAGTTCCAAGCAAAAACACTCTTCAGTTTTAACTGCTCCCCATGCTTTATGGAATTGATTAAAGCCATACTAAAAGTCAAAAAGAAGTTTGAAAGAACATTTCCTGTTACCACAGCACGGTGTGCCTCGTTCTCCATTAATGACGTTTCTGCAAATTAGCACATAATGGGTTAAAACCATGTTTATGTTGGCATCAAACTATCTGGCTTTAAAAAGAAAAAAAGCAGGACAGTATTTTGCAAACTTTTAGAAGACTCTCTAGCCGATCTAATTGTGGCGCCATTCACAGGGCTGCTGCAGTGGTTAGGGCTGTGTCAGCACTTCCATGGGGAACCCTGCCTTTAGGGGGCTTAGTTCTCAGCCATAAAAATGTGCTCTGGGCTAAAAAACTTGCCAAACACATTTTCAAACCAGGGAACACATTTTAGGAAACTCCTTTTTTTCCCTTCCTTCCTTTCTTCTTTCCTTCCTTTCCTCTTCCCTTCCTTCCTTCTTTCCTCCCTCCCTCCCTTTCTTTCTTTTTTTTCTTTCTTTCCTACTCCCCCTCTTCCTTCTTGAATTAAAACAGAGATAGAGAACATTTCAATATGCACTAGTTCTTTTATATATTTACATATTTTTACATACATTTTTACATATTTCTCCATCTGACACCAAAATGCATTAAGTATAAAGAAACATAGTTTTGATTTGCTATTTTGCCAGATGCATTTTATTGCAGAAAAAGTATACAAACTTGAAGGCAACTCTTCAACTTTTCATCAGAACTTGGGAGCTCTCCGTATGTCATTGTTAGGTTAAGAGAGTCAGAATAAGAGTATAGGAGTCTGCACTCCTGCAAATTCAGACTAAGCCAGAAGCCTCGCGTTAACTTCAGAGACAACTGTCTGTCTGCGTTAGTTTCATTTGGTTCCCTGCTGCTGTTTATGAACTGATTGTACTGTAAAATTTCCATTAAGGCCATTGCCCCAATTGCATCTGATGTTTTCATTGGCTACATTGGTTACTTATTTTTATCTTTTAGATACTCTTACAAAAATATATTTTAAAAACCATGTTTTTATATTTCAATGTAATGATGGATTAAAAACAAGGCAGGCTATTTATGAAGTAGGTATTTTACAAATGGAAATCTCAACCTAAAAACAAGATTAAGAAGCTGGGAAGGTGGCTTAGTCAATGAGTGACATGAAATGCAAACTCAACCTGAGTCTGGGTTCCTAGTGTCCATGTGAAAAGCCAGGTGCAGCAGCCATTGTCAATAATTCCAGCACTGGGAAGGCAGAGACCCGCAGATCCAGGAGCTGGGCCAGTCTGGACAACTGATGAGGTTGAGATGCTCCCAAAAATGGAAAGGTGATCAAGAAAGACACCTGATATTGACTTCTGATCAGCACACACACACATACATACACACAAACACCACAGGACACCTACATATGTAAGCAAGCACAAAATGAAATTAAAATATTCAGTATAAAGTGTGAGCTTCATTACATACATTTTGTCTTTGTAGAGGCAAATGTTCTAGGACCCTAGTGAACAAGAGCTAGAGAATGTGGTGAATGGGACCAATGAAGGAAAAGCTAAGTTCATATCAGAAAAGTGAAGAAAACATGACCAATAGGACAGAACCGTTTTAAATGGGACATAAAAAAATGTACTTCATATGTAAGACTAAGCCACATTAACATTAATATAATTGAATAATAAAAGGAGATTCCCAATAAAGTTTATACTAGATTTTAATCTTGCAGGTCAAAAATTCATATAATTTCTAAATTTTTATTTTAAGTTTTTAAGCATTTCATGAGGCTGATGCATCTCTTTCACACATGTTATTCAGGCAAAATATAACGGGGAAAGTTTATAAATTATCTTGCTCTTTGGATACCATATAAGTCATATCTACAGTCTACTTTTCATGGAGATTCTTCTTTCAAAAGTGGATCAAGCATTGTTAGCCATCAGCTCCTAAAAGGGATTCTTTCCACGTTTTGTGTTAGGAGGCCAAACGAAGTATTATCTAATCCATACCCACACTTTGCTCTAATGTGGCTTTGATTCTAAATTAATTTCTACCTTTTTCACATATGTTAAACATCTTTTTAAATATATATAAAACATATAATTGATATACATAAATTCTTTATGTTCATAATATATAGTAAGTATATATTATGCATTATATATATAATTCATTAGGTGTAAGTGACAGACAAAAGCTGCAGGAAGAATATTCTGAGGAGAATTAGGGGGCTCATTTGGAAAGAAGACACTGCTGATCCTTTTAGATTTCTGTACTTGAAGCACTGTGAAGTCCATTAACTAGGACTCTACTTTTTCTGTCCAAGAGGTTTTATTTCACAGTGTATCTTTTGATTGTGGATCCTGGGTACTCCATTATGTTCTCATTATATTGTAATAACACTTACCAATTTAAATATTTTTAAGCAATAAGAGATTGGTTTTAATTAAAAATAGCTGTGATTTGTATTTACTTTCTAGGTTGGATATTGTTTATCAGTTTTTGAAAATGCTCGTCTGCATATGCATGCTGTTACTTTGTGCAAACAAATCATGTCATTTGATCCCTGTTAGACATCAAAGCTTGATATAAAGTATATCCTTTGTTTTGGTTCAGCAGCAATTTGATTTCAGGCCAAATATTGTATTGTTAAAGATAATGTCTGGAGAGGCAGCTGTTTCGCCTACCTGGACTCGGCCTCTGCTAGGGACACTTTGATCAGTCATTTATGTTTCTCCCAGAAAAGAGGTTGCATGTCTTGAGAGCTGAGATCAAAGTGACAAGAATGTGTAGGCAAGAAAGGAATTACAGAAAATTACACAGATACTATTCTTTATTCAAGGTAATAGACTTGCAAGAGGAGATACAGGGTAAAATAGATGTGGTTCAAAAAGATAAACAGAGAGTAGACTTTCTCAATTTTCTCCCATTGGACAGAAGACTGGGGAGGGTAACAAGAGGAAGTTCCTGCTACTTTGCTTAATCTCGAGCATGTCTTCAATCACCAGTGGTCAGGGTGAGTCTTTATGAAAAGACTTTCCTGCATGGCCCACACTGGCCTTGTTTGCTGAGGCTAACTAATTTGTTAACAGTATGAACCCAACAAATGGGACCTAGCAGTTTACAGATTTGGTCTTTGCTTCACCTGGTCACATCAGGTAGCTTTACTTCACTCATAGAAGGCAAATTCAAGTGACACAAAAAGGCTTAGAAAATATATAAATAAATTAAATAAATCCTGATCATTTAGTATTGAATGCTTATCTACTTTGGGTTATGTGTGTATGTGTATGAGTGGGTGTGTATATATATATATATATATATATATATATATTGGACTGTTGCTAAGAGTTTAAGCTCAAATTAATAAATAAGAATTGGAGCAAGTAACTGGCTGGGGAAATGCTGGTTTCTTAGCACTCTTCTCTTTATTAATGGCCTCTACCGAATCTCAAACTGAATTCAGAATCTCGACATCACCACCTTCATCATTTCCCAGACTGGCATCTGGACTACACAGTAGAACCTGGTGGGGATTTTGGAAAGTCCCAACACTCCTGGCAACTTTAGTGTTCTAGCACCTTAAATGTCAAAGAGCTGTTCCTAATTCTGTTTGGGGCTGTCAGCAGTGATGAGTGGATCGTGGTTTCAGGTCTTCTGCGTGGTTGATGGATCACATTTTGCCATGTTGTTAACTGAACAGCACTTCTGAAGTGTGGATCAGCTACATCAGAATCATTCTCAGTTTGCTTTTGTTTGTTTATGAATAAGAGTCTTGAGTCTCTTCAAACTCCCAGTGTCGTGGTCTGAGGCAAGAAAGCAGGAGACCAAAGTGGAAAGAGAAATCCCCTGTCATGGCTCTACAGAAGGAATTCTTAACGATCCAGATTTCTTAGGACAATGACCTTGGAATATCATTTATCAAGTCAAATACACCTTCTATAAAATGTTATGTAGCAGCTGACTATACCTTAAAGATTCCTATCACCATGTGGTTAGAAAGAACCCTGGCCCTGATTGTGGAGATGGTCTTACAAGTCTGGGGAAACTCTGAAAAAGTTCACTAGTCCCTAACTGTTATTTTGATAGCTGCCTTTCCTGTGAGGTGTCTTCTAGAGGAGTGAAGGACAGCCCAACTGTGTTTCCTGGCTGTCTGCTTAGGGTCCAGTCTGGAAGAGTTTTTAACCTCTCCCCTAGAGTTGTATACAAAAAGGGTTGCTGAAGGAATTGCTTATATGACCCGCTGCCGACACTAAGGCGAGCTGACTTACAGACTCTATGGAACCCCGACAGTCATTTCATTGCCCTATCTTCTTTTTGTATCTTCAAATTTAGCCAGAAAAGATTAGGATAAAATTAAATAATCACACCAAGTCATAAAAGCAACTATGGAATGTTTCAGAGATGCCCTGTGTGACTAGGAAGGACATAGTCAATAGGTTCAAAGCGATGTCAGCTTCCCAGCCAGCCAGTGGAAGTCCAGCAAAATGAGCTGTGGGGAGCAGAGCGCCTCCTGCACTGTGTTGCAGATAGATCCTAATTAGTACAATTTTAACAATGGATTTTTCTGCCCTGTTTGAGTTTTTTTCCCATTCAGTTTGAAAGAAAGTAACATTTAGAATTGATAGATTAAATCATGCCAATCTATTTTCATTTGTAATTATTTTTAATTCTTCAAAATGGAAAGTAGATGAGACCTGAAATCTTTCAGGGAGGATAGTTACAAACACTTTTTGGTGTTTCTCTGTCCGTTTAGTGGCTGCACATGGATCTTCTGATACTTTAATTCTCGTCTGCTGCCCCATGACCCTCAGTCAGCACCACTGTCCCATGGCTCCTCAGGCCTCGGCCTGGTGGGGCTTCCTGTCCTGCTGCCCAGCTCTGCCATAGCTGTGATATGTAGGTTTAAATTAAGTCTTTATCATTTTATTTATCAACAAGACTCAGGAATCAAAGGCTGTGGTGAAAACATGCTACCTCAGAGAAGCTGTGTAGCAACCAGCTGACCTTGCTTTTTAGCTAGAGACGCCACAAGAGATACATCATTTCCCTTCTTCCAGAACCAAAATGAAGCACAAACTCTAGTCCCCACCTTTTCCTTCCTGGTTGTCCACTCTGTCCAAATTGCTGGCTTCTCTATGGCCAATCCCATCAACTAGTCACTGGCTCCACCCCGATTCAAGGTATAACTTCTTGGGGCAGTCTTGAGAATGTCAGAGTACAACCAAAATATCCCACAACACCTTTGGCTTGAGAGCAGTTTTAATCCTGATGAACAATGCTTGGCTTTCCGGATAAGCAAGCGCTTGCCCGGGTGGGATTTCTCTAGAACAGTTTTTAATTGTCCCCTTTCCTTCCCTAACAATCTCTCTTGCATGAAAAGCCCCTCCAAGGGAGCTGACAGAGGAAGAAAAACAGCAGATCCTGCACTCAGAGGAATTCCTCATCTTCTTCGACCGAACAATCCGAGTGATCGAACGAGCGCTAGCTGAGGATTCCGACATCTTTTTTGACTACAGCGGTCGAGAGCTGGAGGAGAAGGACGGGTTTGTTGCTTCTATGCATTTGGAAAAACACAGTGTGATGAATTGGTGCTTCTGTTGCCTTTGGTGTTCTTTGGGTGTGGGGTCTCTCAATGCTGCCCAGGCTCAAGCGCCCTTCCGTTCTCAGGCTCTCCATTGCTGTTAGCCCAGAAGTCCATGGCCTGCCCAACTTTACCCACTGATTGTAAACACATTTATTTAGTTAGCAAATTTCTGAATTGAGCTTAGCAAGCAGCTTTGACTTTGGGCATTGGTTTCAACTCCTGGTTTAGTGTTTCCCTGTAATTATCATGTGACCCTGGGAAATTCTTTTGAACTTGATGTCTGGAGCCCAGGCCAGGTACCAGAGACAAGCAGAGTCCTACGCATTATCCTTGGAAAAAGCAGTCTCCCGTGCAGCTGGCAGAGATGTGCGGTAGATCTGCTAGATTGTGTCTTGTTGACTAAACAACCAGGAAATGGGAGAAAACTAACCCACGTTCTAGATGGTCACAGCAGAAACGAGAAACAAGAGTTTGGAACAGTCATCTTGTTTTTGGTCCTATAAGATTATGTTTGTGCTATATATGCATGTGTACATTGTAGAAAGCATATGGCAAAAAGATATTTACATATAAAATAAACAAAGAGTAGCCAAAGAAATGTGTGGAGGAGACTGCATATCTGCATATGACTCTCTCTGTGAGTGCTACTGGTGTGTTGTTAGAAAGGGCAGCAACTGCTGGTCGTCACCATGGGCTATCTGGAAGCGCTGTATAAGGCACGTAAGAAACAAACGCAGTTCGACTGTAGCCACAGACACCTTTTGTCTGTAAACAAGACATGAAAGTAGGACCACTTGCCTTTTGCACCGGATCTGATTTTTTTATTATTACTTCTGAAATTCAAATGCATTCTTTTTATTATTTTTTCATTTATTTTGCATATCAAGCAGTTTCCCCTCCCTCCTCTTCTCCTGCCCCCCCCCCGGCACTCTTCCACCCCTCCATCCACTCCTCCTCTGCCTCCACTGGTAAAGAACAGTGTGACATCAACATTGAGGATCCTGAAAAGAGCATACCAGAGGCATGGAAAATAATTTCACAAGGGTGTTTTGCTAACATTCTCAAAAGTGGTCACCATTAAACTGCCCAGAAGAGATAAACAGGATCCTGAATTTGCATGCTCTATCAATATTTGCTTTCTTTTAAAAAGCAATTTCTAGTGACTCATTGATTTTAAAGGTCTCCCCTCCCCATCTTAGTGCATGGCCCAGTACCATCCTGGTTTTCTAAGGGGATGAAACTGTATGCACCCCTTCCCCGAACCTGTAGTGCTGGAGCTTCCATAGCATTAGTAGGGTGTACGAGTCGCAGGAAAGAAAGGGAGAGCATACTATGTCAGCAGACCAGAGCTTAGAGGGAGGCTTTCTGAGCCAGACTACTCATTCCGAACAAGAGCTATAGAGGTGAGTGGTACTGAGGTGACGTAGTGGGCTGCAGCGAACGGAGGAAGGGTGATGCAGCTTCCTGAACTGAAGCTGAAGGACTCTAGGCAGACTCTTCTGCACTCGCAGTAGCTACTGGCACAGAACAGGAGTTACTCAATTTAAGCTCACAGACCCTTAAAGCAAGGGCAGAGTTCTTCAAAGGCAGTACCAAGGCCAGTTGAACATTAACCAAATAAACACTGGCCAAATTACAACCAGTCCTCTAAGACAAAATGCTCTTTTAGCCCATGGCTGACATGGATGTCTGGAGCACTCTCGATAGCCCAGCTCTCCACCAGACCAGTCTCACGACAGAAATTACCACCTCCTGCCACTGCTAGAGACAGCTACTACAGCCAGTCCCAATTCACAGAGAGAAACATGTATATCACTGTGGCTCTAATGACATACAAGGGAATAGTGATATCAAACAATGCCATGTAGTTTTGTGAGCCTTTAATTGCAGGGAGATCTAATTTTATTAATTTAATTTTAGTGTGTGTAAGAGTGTGGTTACTCAAGTAGAGGCGGGAGGAAAACTTCTGGGAGTTGGCTTTTCCTTCAACCATAGGGTCAGGAAATTGAACTTGGGACATCAGACCTGTAGACAAATATTTTGATCTGCTGAGCCCCCTTGCTGGCCAAGGAACTTTTTAATAACTCTGTTTCAAACTAGAGTTCACACTAAAGGGAAAAAAATGCTTCAAAACTCACTAAGATAAGAGCCTGAAACAAATTGGACATTTTACACCAGATTCAGAGCAAATGCCGAAAGCTCTCCGAGGCAGCAGAAGAGCTTTTCATGAGGAAGAATATCTTGAATTCATTTACTCGGAATCAGGTGCTGCTGCCTAGATTGAGCTTCTGCCTTCTGAGAGTATTATATGCTTTCGCTATAACAGTGCTACACTAGGGCCTGGCAAAGCCAAAACTGTTCTGAAAGCTCACTTTACCTCTGCTATTTAAACTCCCGCAGGGATGTCCAAGCTGGAGCCAACCTTTCTTTCTATCGTCAGTTCTATGATGAGCATTGGTCCAAGCATCGAGTGGTCACTTGTATGGACTGGTCTCTCCAGGTAAGAATTAGTGCTGATGGGAAAACTTGACTAGTGTTCTTGTGACATTTGTATTAAAAATAATACAGTTATTCCTCTATTTTAGATGTATTTACTAATCTATGACTCTCTTCCTTTTGCCCATTCATTTTTGTGCACATTTCTCTGAAGTTTGGGGGTTAATTCTCCATTCAGATAGCTGTACTTATTAATTAACATGTTCTCAGTAACAAACAGCCAGACCATTCTACAGCAGGAAACTTTTCTAATTGTAGTCACCACTAATTTCCTACTTTGTAGTCCTATGTACTTTTAACTGACCTCTGGTTCTGCCAGTTTGGTTGTCTTCCCTATACTTTCAGAAACAACTTCCTCCCACCAAATTCTCATTGCTCTTTTCAAATTCTCTGACCCTTGTAGACTGACTCCCACTCTTCTGATTGATACACTCACTGACCCAGGGTTCTCCGTGGCTAAAGATTTGACTACAGTGTTGACAGCTCTATCTCCTACTCAATCTCCCTCCTAATTCTACTTTCTACGTCAAACAGATTCACACAGGTGTCCCAGAGAATCTCAGACTAGTCATGAACTCATCCTTCCATATAGCCCCAACCCTCTTTTGCCTACTCTGTTATCTGAATGTAGACGACATCATAGTGCACCCCAGGACCTAATGTCAAACTTTCATCAGCAGCACCCCTAACTTCTCCCTCATCTTCCTGACCCAGTCCTTCAGCAAGAAAGTCCACTTTTCTATGTATATATTTATCAATCTTACATCTGCCATATCTGCTTTATTAAAAACCTTATAACTATGTTGGGCAAAGTGGTGCACACTTTAATCCCTGAGCAGACCTGGTTTTCAACAAATGAAAAAAAAACTCAAAACTGTACACCCTACTTTGTGCACGTCCACTCAGTTTTTCCTTGGGACATAGAATGAAACAATCCTCCTTGAATGCAAATATAACCATTTCATTCTCTGAAATAAAGCTCCTCCTTGCCTATTAAAAAAAAAGTCCAAACCCAAAACTTGGTATTTGAAGTGAAAATAGGCAAATAAATGTCAACTTGATGAGTGGACAACACAGCCATCTGACAACATGCAAATCACTGTGCCCAGCACTGAGCAGCCAAGTCATGTGCAAGCACACAGAGTTGTGGTGAAGTCAGACTTTGAATGTAGGTGGTCTGAATTTTGAGCCATGTAGTGAATTAGTTTTTAATCTCTATAATTTATGTGCCAAACATTATATCAACTGCCTTGAGAACTTTATTTTATTTTATCCTCAAAAGAATTTTATAAGGCAGTCACTATAGCTGAAGATATTGAGACTCAATAGATGCTAAGTAACTTGCTAACAATCACTAAGCCAGGATACAGGAGAGCTATGCACAAGCCTTGCAATATTCTACTGCATAGGTCTGAACTGCTGTTTCCCTCAAAGAGCTGCTTCTGAAGCTGAAACCAAAAGAGCTTGGAGGTGCTGAGGGATCCAGATAAACAGTAAGGACTATATGAACTCAGTGTAAGTGGGGGCCACTTTTCAGTCAGCATCTCAGAAGACTGTGCTTTAGGCAAAGAAAGAGAGGAAAGTGATGTAGGGAGATAGACAACAGAGGTCTAGGAAGAGTCTCATTTAATCCTGTTGGGAATTGGAGGAGAGTACAATCCCCATAACTGTTCTGTCAGCAACCACCAAGTGAGCTGGGCTTCTCTGCTCTTGAATCCTCTTTGACATCAAACAACAGAGCACAGAGAGCTCTGTTGTCCAAAGACCAAAACAGCCAAGTCGCCCAGTCTCTCTGCAGTGTGTGGGTGGTCTGTGAGCACGCCCTGGTGTGCTGGGAAATCAGACCCAAGCCCTAGGAAACACTTCACTTGGTGTGCTCACTTATTCATGGTCTAGAATTCAGGCAGGAACTTTATCTGACACATTCCTCAACCAAGGCAACTGTCAGTGGTTCCCAAGTCAGCTGCTAAGGCTCCCTGAAGAGACTGCTGGCATATCAGCAGTGGAGTTGGCCCTGCCTCACCTCAGTGTGTGGTGCATGGGTTTGTTTCCACATAAGGTTCTTCCCATGTGACATTTGTGTCAAAGGAAGTGAAACTGGGAAGCATAGAAATTCTTTCAGGGAAGGACTACATTTCCTTTGCCTCATATTCTCTCTATCTCTCTATCTATCTATCTATCTATCTATCTATCTATCTATCTATCTATCTATCTCTATCTCTGTGTGTGTCTCTCTGTCTCTCTCTCTGTCTCTGTGTGTGTGTGTGAGTGTGTGTGTGTGTGTGTGTAAAACCCTCCTGTGTACACTGTAGGAAGGGATTTGTAAGATATGTATTTTATAGAGAGTTTCAAAAAACTAGAATCACTAATTCTTGTGTCTTAATAATTTTGTTGGTTCAAAGAAACAGATTTGCATGCTTCTGTGCTGAAGGGGATTTCTCAATTGCTGTCATTTGATGATATTAAGACAAAAGATAAGCGTGTGTCACAAGCTCAGTGTGTAATGGTGCCAGATAAGCCTTGGAGAATTTCTTGTGTGAACAAAATGGAGCTGGTGGAAGAGAAGGAGAGAAACGTGAGAGACCTGCAGAATTCTACTCTCTCTCCTGCCATCTACTCAGCAGTGTTCAGACAGGAACGCTGTCCACAGCCCATGTGTCAGAGTGTCTAGGTGTGTATAAAGTCAGACTTTTTCCTTGCTCACACATATGTACACCTTGCCTATATAAAAGATGCCTACAGTCCTGCAGTCACATAAGACACTAACCTGAGTAATCTTTAAAACTTGTCTGGTTATGAATTCTGTCAGATTTATAGAATTGAAAGAGAGTTCCTTCTGGTAGTAATTCAAAGCCATTGACACTTGGAGTTTACAAACACTTCAAGCCTTCTTCTCCTTCTTGCCTATCATAGAAAACAGAGTCCTTGATGGTCTCTCTACATCTAGTCTCTACATATTAGAGTTAGCATATTTATCTTTTTGTAAAGGTTATTTATTTATTTCATTAGTTATATTTTTAATTAAAATGTAATCATGTTATCTCTCCCTTCTCTTTCTTCCCTCCTATCACTTCCCTGTGTCCCCAATCTGTTCCCTCCCATATTTATGTTCCCTTTTTTCTTACGTATGAATGGGAAGAAATATAAGTACAGCTTGCTGAACCTATGTAGTGTTGCTGGCATGCACATGATTTCAGGGATGCTCACTTAGAACTGGACAGCCAAGTAGGGGCCTCATCCCCAGGAATGAAAATTCTCTCTCTCTCTCTCTCTCTCTCTCTCTCTCTCTCTCTCTCTCTTTCAGCAGTTCTAAGTTGCCTGTAGCTCTTTGTCTAGGGGTGAGCATCATGACATTTCCTTCTTCCACAGTAACATTTCTGTGGGTGCTGTCATTGTTCAGCTCCTGTTTAGGGAGGTATAATATTGAGGTATCATTAATATAGCTTCCCTTTCACTTCTAGAAGACATAGTCTCATTTTCTGATCATCTTTTACAATCTCTCTGCCCTTCTTCTTAAATTTCCAAGCCTTAGATGCAGGAGTTGTGTTGTAGATATAACAACTGGATCTAGGTAGCCCATGACCAGTCATAGTGTTTTGTAGTGGTTCTGTCTGCTACAAAGAGAAACTTCTTTGATGAGATGTGAGAGCTACACTTGCTTGTGGGTATAAATATAAGTATCTAGAACACAGAAGTTGGATTAGTCAACTGGTGTTAGAAGGTTCTTTAAGATCCATGACCTCACAAGCCCTTAGAAGCTAGGTAGGTTTCCATAGCAGACACCATTTCCCTCATGTTAAGTGTGCCATCTGACTGGACAGCCATTGGTTACAGCTAAGATGCGAGTGTCACTACTGCATCTTAAGGGCCATCTTCCTTTACTAGTCATTGTCATTTATAGGCATGGAAACTTGGTCAGACTACTGACTGCTTCCCTTCCTTAGCAGCTTGCATAGCATCTTCTGGTGTTAACAAAAGCAAGTACTCGGGAAAGAGGTGTTTGTTTTGGGCCCAGTTCAAACCCTTCCTACTATATCTGAAGTGCATACTGCCTGGACCTCGGGAAAGAGGCATTCGTGTCGGACCCAGTTCAAACCCTTCGTACTGTGTCTGAAGGGCATGTTGCCTTTAGCAATAGAGGGTACCTTCAGCCTCAGGGAGGCAGCCAAAGGCAATAGCAGTAGAGTATATTAGGGAGCTTCTTGTACTCTCCTTATCAACAACTTGAAAGATGGCTTTTCAGGCCTGGTGCTGGAGATTTTTTGTCTGTGGCACTTGGAGGTAGGTAGCATTGTCTACCTAAGTGGCATAACTTCATTTTTTTTAAAAAAAAAAAAAGCAATTTTAGGTAAATAAAATATATGGTTCCTGTGGCTTTCTCAACATTTATAGTGTTGTTCTTTTCCCCTCCCCATCTCCCTCCTTCTGTATTGACCTCCCTACTCTCTCCCCAATTAACCTCTGGCCCATTCCTCTCTTGTATCCTGCTACTCCTCTCTCTACTACCTCCTCCAATAGTCCCCTCTTGTTTGGTCTTTCGAGACAGGGTTTCTCTGTGTAACCACACTAGCTGTACTTCAACTCACTTTGTAGACCAGGCTGGACTGGAACTGCCTGCTTCTGTCTCACTGCCACCGCATGCTGGGATTAAAGGCGTGTGCCCTTATGCCCAGATAGTAGCCCCTTCTTCTGGCATTACTCCAGGTGATTTACTCATCCCTGAGGATTTGGAGCTAGGAGCTTCAGAAGAGGGAGCACATACAGTGTTTATTTTTCTGGATCAGGGTTGCTTCACTCAGTGTTAACTTTCCTAAGTCTATCCATTTACCTGAACATGTCATGATTTCATTTTTCTTTGCAGCTGACTTGTATTCTGTTATGTATATGCAACCTTCTCCTTATTCGTTCATCTACTGCAGGGCATTTAGATTGCTACTTTCCCCTAGCTATTGTGAATATGACAGCAATGAAGGTGAATGAACAAATACTCGTAGAGTAGAATGCCCATTTCTTCAGGCATATGCCAAGCAATGGTATAGTTTGATCATATGGTAAATTTATTTTTAGTTTATTGAGACATCTCCCCACTGGTTTCCATAGTGATTGCACTGGTTCAAAATCCCATCAACAGTGGAAAAGGATTCCTCTTTTCTTACAACCTCACCAACATTTATTGTGGGCCATTTTGTTGAACTTCTCCATCTGAGGAAAGATGAAATCTCAGGGTAATTTTTACTTGCATTTCCTTGATTAATAATGATGGTGAGCAATTTTAACATATTTTCTAGCAATATTCTTTGGAAAAATTTCTCTTCGGATCCCTAGTTCATGGTTTAGTTGGTTCATTTGTTTTCTAAGTTCTTTATATAGTCTGATGTCACTCTTAATGTCATATGGCAAAGATTCTCTCCTACTATGTGGGCTTTCTCTTTAGATTACTGTTACCTTGACTATACAAAAGCATTTTAGTTTTATAAGGTCCCAACTGGCAATTGTTGGCCTTCATTTTTGGGCAAGGGAGGTATTGTAAATAAGTTCTTTCCTGAACTCTATCTAGTAGGGACTGCCTATTTTCTTCTGACAGCTTCATTGTCTCATGATTCACCTGAGGTCATGGATCCATTTTGGAGTGTTTCTGTAAAGTAACAAATACAGGCTTAATGTGTACATCCAGTTTTCCCAGCACCAGGTCTAGAAAATGCTACCTTTTTTTCCAGTGTATGCTCTTCAAGTATCAGAACAAACATGTTTGACAAACATGAAGACATGTTTGTTTTGTTGGTATACATGTCTTCTGTTCCTCTGCTGTATTGTTTAATACTATGGCTCTATATTTATTGTGAGCTCCAGAATGGTGCCTCCTGCCAGCACTGTTCTTTTTGTACAGGGTTGTTTTGGCCATCCTTAGTCTTTTGTGGTTCCACATGAGTTTTCAGATAGTTTTTATATTTTGGGGGGATTGAAATATTGATTGATTTTTACTAGAACCTGTTAATTTCTTTTTAAGAGAATGATCATTTTATAATATTAATTCCACCAATCCATGAGCATGGGGTTTTTCTCCCTTTTTCTAAGTGTCTTTCTCAATCTTTTACAGAGAACTAAAATTTTTGTTTTAGAGATCTGTCTTAGTTAGGGATTACTATTGCTGTGAAGCAACACCATGCCCACAGCAGCTCTTATGAAGAAAACATTTAACTGAGGGTGACTCACTTACAGTTTCAGAGGTTCCGGCCATTATGGTCGTGGAGCGGAGCATGGAGGTATGCAGGCAGATGTGGTGCTGGAGTTGAGAGTGCTACATCTTGCAGGCAACAAGAAATCGACTCCCCTGTCATGCTGAGGGAAGCCTGAGAAAAAGAGACCTCAAAGCCTGCCCCCACAGTGACACACTTCCTCCAACAAGACCACACCTCCTCGTAGTGTCACACACTTTGGTGGCCATTTTCTTGTAAAACACTTCATTCCACTTATCATAAAACAAATGCAATCAATCCAGCTTCAAAAGTCCCCAAGTCTAAAATAGTCTCAAACTTCTTCAAAGTTCAAAGTTTCTTCTGCAACCCATGGCAATCTCTTAACTGTAATCACCTATAAAAATCAAAATCAAAAAGCATATCACATATTTCCAACATGTAATGTCCTAGGATATACATTGCCATTCCAAAGTGCAGGGAAAATACAGGATCAAAGCGAGACCCAAAGCCAGCTGGGCAAGCTCCAAACTCTGCATCTCCATGTCTGATGTCAAAACACTCTCCACATCTCCAGCTCAGTTAAGCTTTGTTGGCTGTGACACACTTTTTCTCTTGGACTGCTTGCCTCCTGGTTAGCAGATTTTCTGGGCAGGTGTCCACAACTCTGGTATCTCTAACATCTCGGCTTCTCCAAGGCAGTGCAGGCTTCTCCTTTACAGCTTCATGCAATGGCCTCTCTACTTGGTCTACATTCAGGGACACCTCCAACAAATGCCTGGCCTCAACCAACCCCTTACAAATGCCTGGCCTCAGTGGCTGTCCTTAGGCATGAAGGCAACTTTCAATAACCCATTTTTTTTCTATCTTTAAATCGAAATCCAGACCCACGTGGCCAAGTTCTGTTGCTTGCTTGAGCTGGTGAAGCATAATAAAGCTCAGGATAAGAAATTTGGGTTCAACCTGAAGATCTGTAAAGCAAAACAGCCAGCCACTGGCTTTTTCCTCTACCTCAGTCCAAAATGGTGATCCTGTCTCCTGGAATGGCAGAAGGAGACTGTATCTAAAAGCTGTCAAGCCCCATTTTATATTCCTCTCTAAAGCTGGGATCAAAAGTGTGCGCCACTGGAATTAAAGGCATACACCACCCAATTTCTATGGCAACTAGGCTGGCAACTGGGATTAAAGGTGTACATTACCATCATCTGGCCTGTAAGGCTGACCAGTAAGACTGTCTTACTCTCAGATCTTCAAGCAATCTTTATTAAAATATGTTTGAAATGCCACTACAGGCTGGAACATGACTCCCTCGTTTAATTAAATCTTCACCAACTTTTTTTTTCTTTACTGCCTAAGCATGGCTGTCCTTGAACTTGCTCTTTAGACCAGGCTGGTCTGAAACTCAGAGATTCACCAGCCTCTGCCTTCCCTATTCAAAAATTAAAGACTTGTACCACCACACCCAGCTCTAAATTTTTCTTTAATTCCTTTCCACAAATTGGAAACTTACCTGAGTGGGATCCTGCCCTGAGGTCACCACTCCCTTTATTCCATTTCTTAACCTGTTTATCTCCTTGAACAAAAATACTTAGCTCCATTCCACTTTCTGGTGTTCTGTTTCTTCTCAAATGCTTTTCCTTGCTCAGTTTGCTCCTTGTCATAATATATCTTCATTAAAGTTACCACTCATATCCATATGACAAAGTCTACACTAGGCTGTTTTGAGATTTCTTCTACCAAAGGAATTAATGCAAAACTCTTCACTTTAGCTTCAGGTAAACTCTTCAGACAAGAGCAAAATGCAGTGACTCTCTTCACCAAAATATCACAAGAATGATTTCAAGGCAATATACTAAAATTCTCTTTTGAACAGTTTCCAACATTTCAAATCATAATCAACTCCATTGTCTTCCATGCTCCTTCTAGTATGCCCCATTAACAGTACTTAAATCATTCCTAACCCAAAGTACTAAAGTCTAAAGCCCTCCAAATGAACACATGGTCAGGCCTATCACAACTATGCCCCACTCCTGGTACCAATTTCTGTCTTAGTTAGAGTTTACTATTGCTGTGAAGAAGCACCATTACCACAGCAACTTTTATCAAGAAAACATTTAATTGAGGACAGTTTGCTTACAGTTTCAAAGGTTCAGTCTGCTATGATCATGAAGGGAAACATGGGAACACACAAGCAGATACACTGAAGCTAAGAGTGCTACATCCTGCAGGCAACAGGAAATCAACTCCCCTGTCACAATGAGACAAGCATAAGAAAAAGAGACCTCAAAGCCTGTCCCCACAGTGACACACTTCCTCAAAGCCCGCTCCCACAGTGACACACTTCCTCAAAGCCCGTCCCCACAGTGACACACTTCCTCAAAGCCTGTCCCCACAGTGACACACTTCCTCCAACAAGGCAACACTCCCTAATCATGCCCCTCCCTTTGGGGCTCATTATTTTTTCAAACCATCACAAGACCTTTTATCTCCTTGGTTAGCTTTATTCCTTAATACTTTTTTAAACTAATATGGATAGAAGTATGTGTCCAATCTCCTTCATAACATATTTATTATTGTCACATAGAAAAGCTACTGATTTTTGGTAAACTAACTTTTTATTCTGACAATTTGCTCAATTTGTTGATATATCTAGAAGTTCTCTGTTGGAATTTTTGGCATATCTTGTGTATAATATTCTATCATCTGCAAATAGGGATAATTTGACTTATTTTCCTGTTTGTATCACTTTAACTTCACTCTCTTGTACTTTTTGTATAGTTACATGTTTGGCAAATTTCCTAACTTCTCTTGGCTTGAACTTCCTTGTCCATGATACCGGGCTTTCATGCTTACTGTGGGTATTAAACAAACCACTATCTCTAGTTGACTGAGTGCTGTAAGTGTCTGGTACATAGGAAGCACTCAGTAAGTATGACATAGTTGTTAGAGTAATGATCATAGTGGTATTAATATTCAACAAACATGGCCCCTACTCTACGCTCCCCAGAGTAAATTTCAAAAATGTTTGGACTCAGGAACTTCTGTGAAAATGCCCTGAGTATTTCTCACCCTTTCTTCTTTTACATCACTTCACAAAAACTATGAACTAATGCCCTTTGAACATTTTCTTCTTTAATAATAATAATTTTTAATAAAATCTTACTTCTGGCTAGATTAAGTAAAAAGGAGGAAGCTAATACAGTAAACAGGGAATCCATGGAAGAGGTAGAGACCTACAACTCAGAGAAGGAAACAACCACGGGAGCAGTTTGAGAAACCTCACCAATAAAACATCGTCCCATTCAAAATGTACATCTAAGTTAGAGAACATCGTTAGGATGTTTCGGCCAAGTATCAGCTCCGCTATTAGTCATCTCTGGGACACTGGGTGTCTATGGATCGTGGAACAGTTGCCAACAGAGGGTCCTGTGGGACAGCCAGGTTCAGGAAGAATTTCCTCACCTACCTTCCTCCTACTGCAGCTATCCATCTTTCCCTTCTCTCCTTAAAGCCCACAAGTCACCATTGTTGCTTCTCAGATGTCCCTGCCAGCTGTCTCCCTGAAACTCCCACCCCTAGCAAGTGTAGCTTTTCGCCGTTCCACCCTCAGCACAGACCCATGCTTCTACAGAGCCTTGATGCCACTGCCCTCCTCGCACGCACTGTTCTGCTTTAGTGTCTGAGCTGATGTTCTCCCTACATTGCGTCTTGTTTGCACTAGCCATAGGTGGGCTCCCATAGACAGAATATGTTAGCATGAATATTCTTATCCCATGTTGCATCTGGTGCCACCTTTTCTTTATGTGCAGACAGCGCTGGACACAAAGCCACAGTGGGCAGAAGGCAATGTTGCTCTTTGAACTCAACTGGCCTCCATAAGGTTCCTCACTTTGTCATGCATGAGCAAAATGACTTGGAACATGTCATTTCTCAAGGACTCATCTTCCTTATCTGCAGAAATGAGTAAACCATTACCTTCTTTATACAATCATGAGTAACAAGTAAATGAAGACATTGCCCAGTACAATGATTGGAACATAAGGCCCACTTAAAGCATGCTGGCTCTTTTCTCTATAGGAAATGTTAGATTCTATTTCTCTTGACGACATAGACTTGAGAGTAAAGCTAGTAATTTCTGGGTAAAATTTCTCTAAGTTAAATATAGGTTAATCCAGTCCTTATGAGTAATTAAATAACCAGAAATTTCACAATTGTTAAAAGCATAATTTTAAATATTTAAATTTCCATAATTGCTTGGAGACTTGATAATGAGTAAATATGACTAGCCATGCTCAAACAAATAGCTTTTTTAAAAGACGTAAAAGAAGAAACGTTTATAACAGTCTGCATGAGATAAGATACAAGTCAGTCCCCCTGCACCTTGTAATCCCTGTTATAGGAAACTTTGCCAACGGCGTTTTCCTGCTGTTTTCACTAGCGCATGGCCTGTTTGCTACAGAAACTTAAAAGCCAAACAAGTTAAAATATTTTTAGATGGAAAAAAAAGGAAGAAAATCTGCAAGTGGGTGTGAACGATGAGACCCAGATGTGAAGCTGTGGGATGCTATTCCAGACACATCTGGATGCTCTCTGGCCCCTGCGGTAGTGGTGTCGGTGTTTATAGACTTGCCTTTTCACATGTGACACAGTTAAACTTCAGATGGGCAGTCTGGAGACTTCTGTGTTTATCTGGATGTTAGTGTCATTGAATGGGCTCTGAATCAAAGGCCTTGCTTAATAGGGTTTGATTCATCTGCTAAGGCGCATTCTCTAATAAAGAACGATGACTTCCCTTGGTGGCCACATCCATGTGTGCTGTATGCCTCTGCCTCCTCTGAAGCAACCAGTGAGCTCTAACTCTCTGCAGCTCAAAGGATGAATAAAGCCACATCGAAGACTTAGATTTAGTTATGGTTCATAGGAAGGAAAAGTCAACACTCACATTTAGATAAGTATTGTTCAAATTGAATATATACATAGCATAGCGCACGGGAAGAGAAAACTAGATGATGTCTGAGAAGAGTCTCTTATGAGCGGTAATAATTCTGCTGTGCAACAGAGATGCGCTCTCACTGAGACATCGCTCGCGAGTCTCATTCCCTTTATTTGGTCACACTCAAAGCAGTATTCATGGAGGGCGAGAAGGTATTTTCAACCTCCCTATAGAGCAATAGTGCTCAACCCTGCTGACACTGCGACTCTTTAATACAGTTCTTCATGCTGTGGCGACCCCAACCATAAAATCATTTTCATTGCTACTTCATAGCTGTAATTTTGGTACTGTATGAATCACAATATAAATATTTTTGGAGACAGAAGTTTTTCCAGAGGGGTCATGACCTACAGGTTGAGAACCATTGCTTTAGAGCTTTCCCCATTGTTGTCTGATTGTGCCTCTTATATCAATGAATTTAATTACTGTGCTGTTTCATAACAAAGGAAATAATATTTATGCAATTCCATAGTTACTGAAATAAAAGTTTCTAAAATAAAAATTATAGCTATTCAATACATTTTTTACCTTATTACATATGTTGGGATTCATTTAACTATGGGTTCAGAGAAAAAACAACAATAACAACAAAACACCCTGGTTTAATACTCAAGTAGCTTGTGATTTAGGGACATACACAGTGAGAAAGGAACATAAAGCAGTTGAACAAGTGCTTTAATAGGGGCATAAAACACAAGGGTGCTAAGAGACAAGAAAGAGGTAAATGCTAGGATTGTCTAGAGGACGTAGTATCTTCGTTCAGTCTCAACGGTGAGTTAACGAGATAAGTAACACAGAAGGGTCTTCCAGTGAGCATGAGGTCAGAGTCCTAGGTACAGAGATATTACCTGTGCTTTACAGGCAGAGAGAGCTCATGGGTGAAAGAAAAGGTCACAAGATCTTAAACTGGAACAATAGAGAAAGGCATATCAGAAAGGATTCTACACAATGTGGGTTTTTCCTTGAAAGCCATGATCAACTACCAATTGTCAAGCCAAGGGTAACTTATCAAATGTGTACTTTACAAGTTTGTCCTGACAAAGGTTGTATGTGGGCATAGGCTGTGGGAAGTCCAAGAAAGGCACTACAGAGAAGTCTTGTTACCCTTCCTTATCAGACATGAAATTCATTTAGGTTATCTCTGCCCTTAAGAATGAAAGCAAAAGTCAGATGGTGGTGGTGCACACCTTTAATCCCAGCACTAGGGAGGCAGAGGAAGGTAGCTCTGTGAGTTCAAAGCCAGCCTGGTCTACAGAGTGAGTTCCAGGACAGGCTCCAAAGCTACAAAGAAACCCTGCCTTGAAAAACAAAAAGAAAAAAAAAACTTAAAAAAAAGAATGAAAACCAAATGTAGGTTCAAAATGTATGTGGTACTCAACGATTGACAGAATGTGGATGGAGAGAAAGGATGGAGTAATGATGAAAATAGAACATCTGGTTTCACCCGTAAGGTGAACACCAGGTAGGGAGCACTGGGCAGGCAGTCCCTTTGTCAGAAAGCCTGTCAGCATATTCTCTCCGGGCTGCCCCTGGTACTGCTAAGTTTCCTGACGTCCTGAGCAGACCCTGGTGGGCAGTCAAATACTGATAGCTACAGCCCTGAAAAATATCAAACCTATGAAAAATTTGGAAATTATCAGCATATTAAGATTTTAAAAGCCATTGACATTGATAGGACCACCTAGAAAGAAGGTAAAAAAATAAAAGGACACAAACAAGAAGTGAAAGAATAGCCATGTCTAGGAATGTGCGAGCAAAGGAGCATCTGCATGGGCTTTGCAAAGTAGTAAAGAAAGAAAATCAGAACAGAGAGTTGTCATGGAAACCAATATAGAAGGAAGGTAGGCCAAAGTGATTGAATCTATAAAATTTCTACATGTCTGCAGTTTGGTAACCACGCATGCATACACAAATGTGAGAGACAGGAAAGCAGGGCATATTGATTTGCTATTAAATGGGCCAAAACTAAAATAAATCGGACCGCTTGAGATGTGTAACGCAGCACAAATATGTGGGATGAGAAATTTCTTACGCGGTAGTTAAGGTGATGTAGGCTGATACCACATGTAGATGACAGAGATGCAGGAGAAGATGCCTACATCATCATCTTAACATAGTGAATCCTTGTAACCTCTTTCATTTAGTACCCAGAGCTGATGGTGGCTTCCTACAACAACAATGAAGACGCTCCTCATGAACCAGATGGAGTGGCCTTGGTTTGGAACATGAAGTTCAAGAAAACCACACCAGAGTATGTCTTCCACTGTCAGGTAGGAGTCAGCAGAGTAAAAATAATTCCCTGTCTCCTACCAGACCAAACATGCTCAGGGCTGTACGGCATCTGTCTTGGGTTGGGAGGAAGAACCGAGTTTAAAAATGGAATTGTTGACAATTTTGGAAAGTTCCCCCACAGTAACCTAATGTTTTGGGAAAGTGGCAGCCCTCTTCAAATGGTTCGGAAGCCTGCTTGGGGACTGTGTGTCATTTTCTTTCTATTTAAAACAGCCCCCATGCGGATGAGTTTATAAAGACCTCGCACTTATGAAGAAATTGTGGCGTACCACTTCCTCTGCTCAGAGCGGCGTATGTTTGCCCACCCATGTGGACGCCCTCAAAGTATTACCAGACGGGTTCCCTTCTGTCTCTGAAACACACTTCAGTGGATGCTGCCGTTTCTAAGTTTGTAGGCACCATTCCGTTCTGGAGATAATGATACTTTAGGAACTGAGTGGGGGGAAGATTTACCACCACCATTACTTGAATTATTAAGGAACATGGATGGAGCTTGTACTTTGCAAGGACAGATTCTATTGGAGAGTTGGGGGTGTTTTGCTCCTTGTGCCTCATGACGTGTGTCTTCTCTTCCATTTGACACAATGGGAGTGAAATTAGGCTCCCCTTGCACATGCTCAGCTTTTCTCTGTCACCATGACTTTGCCCAAATGACAGGCCTTAGCGCTGGCCAGTGCACCACCCCTTGATTAATGGGATTGTGCACAGGAGGATGGAAAGAAACATTCTACCTCAGAATTTCAGTTCCTCAAATATTAGAATTTGGAGGTGCCAAGAACAGCCCTGAGCACAGGCATCTAAAAGGGTGGAGAGATAAACCTGCTGGCCTCATCCCAGGGAGCTCTGTGCCATTTTCTGTCTAAGACCTGAGCATCTTTTTGAACTGAAATGTGTTTACACTTTAGGACATTTTCAGATCTAATCTGAGGAACAGGAGCGCTGCTGGAATGAAGGCCCAGCGTCAGTGTGCCTGAGAAACCGCTAACTCTGCGCAGGCTTTTCTAATTTGCTATCTCACAAACAGCTTAACAAGAAGTCTAGGCCTGTGTAGTAAATAACCTTTATTTTATGGACCTTTGAAATAAGAACAGTTTTTTTTTAAGATTATCAAGTTTGTCAGTCTGATAGACTCTTTCTGTAAACATAGAAGCACAAAATCCTAATTTTGTTCAGTTTTAAGGGTTTGCTGAATTGCCAGGAAAATACTCTAAGGATTATGGGATAAGAGGAAGCACATTTTTGAAAGTCAGGGCCTTTTAAGATGTTTTCATATACAGAAAGCATATCTTTAATTCAAAAGCTCCAAGAAGTAGTCTAGTCCATGCCGTTTCAGTCGATGTTTATGATGTTTATCATAACTTAAAGTTTTCTAATTATATTAACCAAGCCCTGGTGGCCTGCGGCAATTGTGGGTCATGTGGTTAATAATCCCAATATTATATCGTAAACAAGCCAATGGATCATGATAACACTAAGGAAAGAAGCAAGGACCAAAGATCTTTGAAATCATCAGATTTTTTTTTTAAATTATCTGTTTCATCATGATACAAAACTAATGCCAGTACTGACGGAGGCAAGCACCCACTATCCCTTCTCATGGCAACTTGGGTATCATTTACAAACGGCTTAAATAATTATTGTGCTTTAGTTTTCATTTCTCATTTAAATGATCCAATATATGTTTTAGAAGAAAATATGGTCTGGGTTTTATTTTATTTAACCCAGAGTAAGTGCAAAGACAAGAATAAGTCTCATAAGAGATACCAAAAAGATGCTGAATAAAACCTCTTCATTTCCTAAATTTCCCCTACTGTCTTTAATTCATCAGGTGACCAGAAACAGGTAGCAATTTTAAGCACTATCTGCTATCCAAACTGGGAAAACTGGTCATCTGACTGTTATGCCCAAATCCGCAAAGTCCTCCAAAAACCAACAAGGAGACCAAGTCCCTTATATAAAAGCAAAGAGCCTTTATTTTATGCATGTTTGCAAACTCAGTCTCTCTGCATTTCCAATGTATTGAAATAAACGGCGAGCCCTGAACTCAGTTAGAGTTGGTTTTTATAGTAGTAAAGTTTGGGGTGAGAGATTTCTAAGGTTCAGGACTCCAGATGGACTGACAGTTGTCTAGGAGTATCCTGGTTAATGTGTGCTGAAAAGTGATCCTGTCTACAATGGTTGAAACGTTAGGCATTTCTTTTGGATGGTCTGTTCTTGGGTGGTGCTTGGGTAATCTCAATTTGTGGTTCTTCCTGCCACCAGGTAATGCTTCGGGGTAAACTACTGAGACTCAAGCCTCTATTATACTTATCCATGGCTGAGTCGTACACTGAAGGTGATAATGGTTGGAAGTAAAGAACTTCCTTTGGGTTCTTTCTATTTAGCATATCATGGCTGGCTCCTATATTTCCCCCTTCACAAGCATGGATGACAGACCCAATCTTGTCCATAGTTTTAAGGAGGTATTATTGGGACTAAGAACTACTTAAGGTAATTTGGCATTTCAATGGGCACTATAGGTAGTTGTCTTGACCCCCATGCCAGGGAGTTCCCACTTGTCTCAGCCTTTCAACCTATTCTGGCCAGGGAATATGGGACAATGTGTTCTTTTCCACAGCTACTTCAAGCTGACATTGGGGCATTGTTATCAGGGCCCAAGCAGGTTGAAAGGCTAGCCAAAGGTAGGGGGGGGAATTCAGGCAATGGAGCACTCATCAGACTCTGTTGAAGGGACAGGAAGTGTTCATATCAACTGGACTGGTCCACATCAGCTTTCAGGAAGTTCCATGGCTCGCCACCATTCAGAGCAGGTTGTAGTCAGCAACTGATGCCTAGATATGTCTGCCAGCCAAGTGAAAGCCTATTGAGATAAGTTTAAACTAGGAACAGAAATTAAAATTTAGAAAAAGAGCAGATAACATGTCTGTAAACAGAAGGACTAGACTCATACCTTTGAATCCTATCAAAAACTCCAGATTTTGGTTAGAAGCATGTATATATTTTTGCTGTCCAGAGAACCATGTATGGTAGCTTCAGAATGAGCTAACAAGTTGACTATAGCTTTGTGGAAGAATCTGGATACCTTTTGCTGTTAAACTGACATTATGACTGCCCTAGTCATTAATACTATCAGAGATCTCAGAAGGATAAATACGGTATATCTGAATACAAACCAAATAGTTTCCAAATCTATTAAAAGTGACAGGGACCAGAGTCCATATACATACAGTTAGCCATACCCAGATCTTGATATCACTGGAGGTAGAAATATCTAGAACAGCAGTCTTACTGTCTAAGCCAGGCCCATCAGGTGAATTTTTTTTCTTTTTCTATGGAAGAGGGACATGGAAAAGATTGACCTTATTTTGTTTAGGCCAAAGTGGTGCAATCAATTCTCCAAGGTCCTGATGTTTGTCCACAGTCTGGACCGGTTCCTGGCAGCAAGTGTTGCACTGGGGTATTTTACCAGTGGTTAGCGTCATCATAATCCACGTGGAGACATCATGGTGTCTCATAATTTTCTCTGGAGACCTTGGGTTGCTTCTAGGATCTCTGAGTCTCTGTCAAATATAATATGCTTTTTAATCCTTATTTTAAATGCCATATTCTGCAGATCTCTGAAGTATGAGGGCTGCCTGGGTATGTCTGATTAGACAAACTTTGTTTCTCATTATTTGCCTTGTTTGACTTTGAAAACATATACAAGGAACTGAATAAAACTTATTCCTGTAGCTAATTATATCAGTACTTTAAAAATGACAGGCTAACTTGTATTTCCTTATAGTCTATAATAAGTTAGCAGCCTTCACAAGACTAGAACTCCACACTCTGTAATGATTTTGAATTAAAGCTAATAAAGAAACTGAATTAGTCATCCCGAGGGTAAACACAGAACAAGTTTATATCTAATTATTAATGCTATTTCCTGCAAAGGCAAGGAACAGGCCCCAAAGTGAAATGGGAATAGGAGGGAATCTAAGGGCTAGCATTGTCCTAGGGCAAACTGAGACTCAGGTCTACCTTCCTGCTGATCTATAGAACCCACCTTGGCAGGTGTGTACCAGGTTGCCCTGGGAAAGCTGCCCTGGGTCCCACACTGACACTACAACTTCAGATATAAGTCAAGACTAGTTTATTTAGCTACACATGCATCTAATGATACTTAAGAGCAAATCTATGGTCTCAGTTATGAAATAGGTGATTCGTGTAAGTGGCCTTGATATTCATGAAGAACACATTTAGGAAAAGTGAAAAAAGGTTCTTGTTGTAGATGTCTCTACCATCTACTTTGTGCCAGAATTTAATGGCTCTTAAGGGTTCTAACTTTAGCAACTGCAGGCAGCAACCTGTAGAATCAACTTTCTGAAAGACGAAGAGAATGACCTCTGAGAACTCTTGGGAAAGAAGGAAAGACAGAAGTAACAGCACAAGTAATCCCAGTCGGGTTCTATATCCATGAGATCAACTCACCATGGCCTGGGAACATTGAAAATAAACTATCTGTACTGAAAACATACACTTTTTGTCATTATCCTCTGAGTATAACCAACAGTATCAACAATACTTTAAGTATACAGGGAGATATGTACAAATTATATGCAAATGTTATACCCCTTAGCATAAAAATTTGAGCATCTGCAGACACTCAAAGGAAAGGAGGTCTTGAAACTAGTCTCCAAGGATACTGAGGCACAACCATGTGAAATTCTTCCGCAGAGTTTTGTGGTTTTTATTTTCCCAGAAAACTAGAGCCAATGGGAAATACATATCAGATATTCAAGAGAAAAAGGTATTCATTGAGACAGAGACAGAGCGAGAGAGAGAGAGAGAGAGAGAGAGAGAGAGAGAGAGAGAGAGACTTTTTAATAAATTTACCCTTAAATTCTGGCAAGCGCAGAATCTATGGAGTTGGCCAGAAGGTGGAGGTGGAGATTTGGATAATGATGAAGGCTGTGATCCTAAGACTGAAGTCTATAGCATAGGCCAGCAAGTCAGAAGTTCCATACTGCCAATAGAATCAGTTCCTCTTTGGGAACCCCAGACCCTGCTCTGAAGACCTTCGGCAGATTAGCTCCTTTGGCAGATTAGCTGAAGCCCTTTCTCCTTACTGAGGAAAATCAACTTTCCTCAAAGTTTACTGACTGAAGTATTAATCACTATCTAAAATAAACTTCCCACTGACACCCAGACTAATGTTTCACCCATAAACTGGGCACAGGGTAGCCAAGTGAACATATAAAGTTAAAACTCTGATTTCATCCTAAGCAGTCAGGAAAACAGGATCTTTCATAACTTCTAAAATTAAATTAATTGCAGATCACTTTAGGATAGCAAGCTACTAAATTCACCTGAAAAGTTTAACTTGAAGAGACGATGAACATCCCTCAAAAAGGACAAAGCATGCATTTGAGATCACGGGGAGTCAGTCCATGGCACTAGGTCTTTTAACATACACAAGTATTGAGAGTCCAGCATTTACATTCCTCACCATGGGCTTTCAGTGACTGCAGACTAGAAAGCGGCTCAGAAGAGCCATGAAACAAGATAGGGATCCGTGAATGGCACAGCTAGGTTGAATTAAGCTGACATTTCCCCCCCCCCCCAAAAAAACCACATCCTGTGCCATTCTGTACCAGTAAGGGAGGCAACCACATGTAGGTGTGTGGCTTTGTGCCATGAAAAGGAGGAGGGTGAACGGGGAAGAAATGAAACAAGCCTTTACCTAAGTTGATTGTTATAACGTTCTGGGTGACTGTAAGAATGACTGTGGCCTGGATTCTGTCCTCAGAAATTCTGATTTACTTCATCTGGGGTGTACACAGGCAAGGACAGGATCAACAAAGATTTCTCTCTGGCATCAGGTTGCTGCTATTCTAACCTGATGGGGAAAGTCAGTGAGTCCACAGAATTCCAATTAATGTGAGCAATTGGGTTTGGTGGCTCACTCCTACAATCCTAGCACTCTGAGTGCTCGTGGGGAGTGCTGCTGAGGAGCCGGCGCTGTGCGTCGGAAGCCATCTTGGGATACATTTTCTTTAGTTCCTAGCCAGATAGCACCATAAAATAAACAAAAGTCAAACATAGAAAAGAAAGCAAATGCCCTCCCTCCCTTCTGACATATGACTTCTCTCCTACATCTTTTCTGACTGCTGATAAATTTCATTTTTTAAACCAGTACTTTCAGGATACTAGCTCACCAAAATCAAATCAGTTGAGTTCTCACTCTCCTGTGAAATTCTGGTGATTTAGAGGTTAGATGAATTATTTTGCTCTAAGACACAGGGCTGGGGACAGGAAAAGGTGAGAGAGCCTTATGGTGACTATACTGTCATCATTTTAGCTAATCATTTCTTATAAATCTCCATTGATTTTTTTCATGTTTCCAGTACATACGTGCAAACAAATTCGGTGACTCATAAGACTATTTCTTCTGTAAACAAGCTTCAACTCAGTCTCCCATCTGCAAGACCCAATGAGCTTTCAAGCTAATCACAAAAAGCTTTCAGAGGAAGGCTCATTTTTCTGCTATGAAGAGGAAAGGCCAAATACCTTATCCTTCCATGGGCGGTTCATGTGTGTGTGCTACACTAAATGTTTCATGTGGGCACTGGGCCTGCATTTTCTATTTTCATTTCGATAAAAGCTGTCTATACTTGGAAAGTACTGGTACACTCTGCATAGAAATCAGCCCTGTGGCCCCATCCAAGTTTGGCAGTGTTCCTGCTGCCTTCTGTAGTGGCTTCACACACTCTCATTAGATTATATGTCTGACCACCCTGCATCACTTGCCCCAGTGTGGTCTTTTTCTTTAAAATGGAATGAAGAGAATCAGAAATATCTATCTTAGAATTATCGGCATCGACGTAAGGAAAAATGCTTTATTTAGTGACTTAATGTGGTCAGAGGGTTTTTCCTTTTACATTTCCTGGCCTCCTCTTTTTGAGGATCATCTGGCAATCACCTCCAACTGTCCGTGGCTGACCCTCCATGGTTCTGCAGGAGAGGGAAATGTGGAGCAGGATATCAGCTGACCCTACGGGTGCCAGCATAGAAACCCCTCAGCTATTTTTTCCCCTATGTGTGGCTTCACTTCTCATTAAGATTCGACAAAGATTACAGATGGAACCGCAACTGGTGGTCTCAGCTGCCCAGCCTTTGGGCCTGCTGAGGTTCCCAGTGACCTCGGAAAGAGCTCCGCCTGTAAGGAGCCACAGTAACCAGCGAGAATGTGGACTGGTGGTGAGGACAGGGACAGAAAGCTGGGTAATGCATCTCCATTTCTGATGGATAATCCAGCTGGCTGACCCTGAGTGAATTGTGGTGGCCCCCTGACCCCATAAAGAGAGGCCCTCCCCAGCCTCTGGTAGAATTGTGAACTTCATTTTAATAAAGTCAATTTCTCACTAAATTTTGTCCCTCCTCCAACCCAGACTGAGTTCATAGTCTGAATCTATAAAGCAACATTGTGTGTAAAATTGTTGGACACCAAGCTCTAAATGAGTTTAAATGGATTTCCTAACGTATATTGTAACCAATAAGTATTAGAATCTCCCTTAATATTTTTTTCTTTATTATAAAAGGAGGATTACCTTTCTTTAAAACGTATCTGGTAAAAAGGAAGAAGCATTTCCAAGTGTTTTTCATGGATTTGGAAAAAAAATCCCTATTAGTTGATGTGGGAGAATTATCTGTATTCTGTCAATCATATTTTAAATAAAAGCTGATTGGCCAGGCAGGAAGTATAGGTATGTCAACCAGGCAGGAAGTAGAGGCGGGGCGATGAGAACAGAAGTATTCTGGGAAGCAAGAAGCTCCCTCCGCAGTTCTGCCCAGACCACCAAAGAAGCAAGATGTGATCTGCCTCTTGGAGAAAGGTACCAAGCCATGTGGCTAACATAGATAAGAATAATGGGTTAATAAGTAGTCTGAGTTAATGGGCCAATCAGTTTTATAACTTATGGAGATCTCTGTGTGATTTTCTTTGGAGCTTGCTGGTTGTGGGGAACTGGGCAGGAAATAAATCCCAACAAGCAAGCCCCTTCATGTTACAATTAGTGACCAAGAAAGAAAAGAGAGAAAGAATAGAACGTTCTTTGAAGATCATGCTTTGCTCCATAGTCTTTGACAGTCCCTGGCATTTCAACTGAAGCACTTCATAGATGCTTTGTAATGGGAAAATAAATTCCGTGGTCAAGAATATATAGGTTAAGGAGAGACCCAAACAGTTCTCAAATGAGATGTTTAATGCATCTCGGAGTAACCAAACAGAAGAGACTATGCTGTACCTATGACACACATTTCAGAGTACAGAATTATGGAAAATTAAAGGTTGCATATATTAAGAACATCAAGGTAATATCAGCTTTTTACAGAAAAGAGCAAGCTGCCCTGGACCATTTTTATCTTCTGTGGTCCTCTAGAAAAAGGCCTACGGGACTTTAAATACAATGCTGAAATGAAACACAGGCATGAGGAAACACTTCATAATGGTTTGATTACTGAGACTTTAACTAGATAGTGATTCTTTTAAATAAAACAGCAAGCACGTCATTTTCCATTTGGCCCAAGGAGCTAGAAGCAGAAAAACCGCCTTTCCAGGTTTCATTCATCATTTACCCTCTTTTTGGAGCTTCTTCAAACAGGGAGTAACACAAGGCCTGGGCACAGAGATGCTCGCCTTTAATCACAGCACTCACAAGGCAAAGAGAAGTGGATTTATATGAAGCTAACCTGGTCTACATAGCAAGTTCCAGGTCAACCAGGGCTACACGGTAAGAACCTAATCTCAAACAAATAACATAAGAAGTAGAATTAGTCACTGAGATATATTTTGGGAAACTGGGATTGATGCATGGATTATAGCAAAGAGATGGAATTCAAAGTGATGGCTCATCTAAACCCAGTAGTAAAGGGCTATTGTGCTATTGACCAATAAGCAGTGAGTAACTTGATGCTGCCACATCATAAGCATATAACTCTGAGCGAAGTGTTTTTAATTGTTTCCTCATCTTTCCATAGCACAGAAGATCAAGCTGATGCTTTCTGTTAGGATAACAAATAGTATCCCATTGATGTACATATACAGCCAGATGTGGACCCCAGAATTGCACATGGCATCCATTCTCCTAAATGTCCTTCCCTCAACCTCCCATTCCTGTGCTATAATACACTTGATAGGATTTTCTTCATCTGTGCTTCAAAAAATTACCCTCAGGAATTGTTGGTTCTGGCAGTGATAGTCAGCAGCAGTGTGAGCAAGTTCTCTGGCCTGTCACGTCTGTGTCTGTCTCCTCCATGGCTATTCACGGACGTCAGAGAAACCTTGGTTTGGGAGAGTGGGGTGAGGGTGTTGAGATAAATGGGGAGAGGGATCTATTTACTTCTTCAGATAGTTGTGAGGATAAAGATACAGCATAGGAGCTGGGAGATGGCTCCACAGGTAAAGATGCCTGCTGCCAAGTCTAATGACATGAGTTCCACTCTCAGGACCCACGTGGTAGAAGTAAAGAACCAACTCTCTGAACACCACACAAGCACTGTGGTATGCATGTACATAAATGGACATGTACACACTCACACACACAAAATATGCATCCATGTATATGTATGTAAAATTAGACAATGTCGATATGTTTGGGACTCACATGACTATCCAGAGTTCAGTGTAGACTGGGCTGGCCATTTGCTGCCTAGGGAAGAGTACACACAGGCCATCCTGAGCATTTCCCTTAGCTGTATTCAGACACCCGGGGGCAATTTGAAAGAGTGTCAGTAGTATCATGTGGTGTGGTGGGAGGAAGTCTCAGGAGGGCAGTGTTCTCCCTCAGAGGTCTGTGGAGGACAAGGAAACCTCATTCCTAAAAAGGAACAACAAAAGGCAGGGTGACTGGGTTGCTCCCCTGGCCTACCTTTGTATTAACCTGGATCATTTTATAACCATGCATCTATGTATGGCTGTATTCTTTGTAGTTTAGGAAAAGAATCGTCTCTTAGTCATCTATTTCTAAAGTATAACTTCTTTCCCTCTGTGTGTGTGAGGGCTGGAGTTGCCTGATGTCGCCAGAATTATTGGCCTGCTTGAATCCCCAACCCCTGTTGCTAACAAACAATGAGACTGATGTCCCCAGTCACACAGATATTCAAACACTTTCATCAGAGTAATTTGGGCAGCAGACTGCCTCAGTGGTGCAGCTACTGCTTCCTTGCCCTTGCTCTGACAAATAACATCCCACCCACACTCTTGAAATAAACCTAAGAAAGTAGAAACTGGGCAAAGGAAGACGGTATTTGGTAGGAGAGAGAAGGAGCCAAGATAGGAGAGTGGGGAGGAGATTTTGGTCAAGAAACATTACAGAAATTGCAGAAGACTAAATTTTGAAGAGAATTTGGTATTTGAAACTCAGTGTTTGTAATCAAAGAGAACTGTGAAAACAGAGTTATCATCTGTCCTTCCAGGAGAAGCCTTCTACGATTTGTTATAACAAGGAATCTATATTGGACTCTTCCGCCTGTATACTGATTACTAGCATTCCAATGACATGCTTATGCCTAGCTAGAGGATTTCTCATGGCGTAAGGATTCAGATTGGTTATTTTCATGCTTGATCTTAGCCGAAAGCTTGAGGTGTGCCTGGATCACTTCTAACTGCAGTGTCCTTAAAACATCGTTTGTCTTAAGTACTAAAATCGCTGTGAGCATTACGAGTTTTACTTTCTTTTTTTATTTTATTTTTTCTTATTTATTTATTTTTCTCTATTTGTTATTTATTTTTTTCCATTCAAAAATTTACACTTCCTCCCCTCCTCCCATTCCCCTCCCACTCCCCCACTCATCCTCCTCTCTCCCCCTCCCTCCTTAAGAGAGGGCAGGGAACCCTGCCCTGTGGGAAGTCCAAGGCCCTCCCCTCTACATCCAGGCCTAGGAAGCTTTTCATCCAAATAGACTAGGGTCCCAAAAAACCAGTACATGCAGTAGAAACAAGTCCCAGTGCCTTTATCAATGGCTTCTCAGTCAGCCCCCATTGTCAGCCACGTTCAAAGAGTCCGGTTTGATCACATGCTCGTTCAGTCCCAGTCCAGCTGGATTTGGTGAGCTCCTTTTAGAACAGGCACACTGTCTCAGTGGGTGGACCAACCCCTCGCGGTCCTGATTTCCTTGCTCATCTTCTCCCTCCTTCTAGCTTTCAACTGGACCTTGGGACCTCAGTCCTTTGCTCTGATGTGGGTCTCTGTCTCTATCTCCATCCATAGCCAGACGAAGATTCTAAGGTGATATTCGAGATAAACGTCATTGTGACAGTGAGGCAAGGCCAGTTCAGGCACCCTCTGCTCTGCTGCCTAAGGACCTAGCTGGGGACATCCCCGTGGACACCTGGGATCCCCTCTTATATTATATATTACAAAAGCATCTGTTCAACTATGTTCATAGCAGCATTATTTGTAATAGCCAGAACCTGGAAACCACATAGATGCCCCTCAATGGAAGAATAGATTTACTTTCTAATTCTAAAGCTGATATGTCTTCTGACCTTGACTGTTAAAAAGTTATTTCAATGCCTATGATAATAAGCTGTGTGTCTATTATTATATCATATATCATCATATTAGCAATGCGTCCTTACTTCTCCTGCACGCTTGCTCAGCCAGGATCATGTGGAATAACTGAGCTCACACATGAGTGGCCGTCGGTACAGCACAGACTCTGGTCATTTTAAAAGAAGTTTACTGCAAATACATTCTGAAATAAGCTCAGAATAGGGTCCAAATGTGGACACAAGTACCCATGTTCACATCAATGCATGCACACAAACTCACCCAAGACTCTAAAATCCCAGTCAAAAGTGATATTTCATAAAAGAGAATTATAGTAATGTTGATAGTTGGCCAAAACCTCAAGCAGTGACAGAATGCACAGAGTGTCCTGAGAGGGAAGCCTTTGCAAAGCCACGCCTCACCAGATGGTTCAGATTAGAGATGCTTAAAAGCACATGGCAGCATTAGTTTGGTTTAGAATTCATAGTTAAATCAGTAGATAGAATAATGCAAATTTGAAACCCTATCCTGTGTATCAGAAAAAAAACATGGAATCTTATGACTGCTTTTCAGGAAGGTAGTATGTAATGTGTTGACTTTTCAATAGTCTAATTGAAAGAGTAAAATTAACCAAGGAGGCTTAAAAAGGATTAAAATAGGAGAATACAAGTAAAAAAAAATCTTTCCCCTCTCACCAAAGAGTTATTCCTTTAAGCTGTCATACCCAATCAATTTGTATTGGATACGACGGCCAATTGTCATTTCCTGAGATATAGTATGTAAAGAGGTCATGTTTCAGAGGCAGCATGAAAAACTGGAAAAAATAATTTCAGAGCATGATGCCAAGAGAAACCAAAATGTCCTTAAAGACCACAAAGCGCTGCCTGGATCCCCTCACCTTACTAATAAAAGCGGAGAAACAACTTATGCGCACGGGTTTCCTTGGCTTTATTCAGTTTTTCCTCCTGAAGGCTCTTAGTCCCCACTGTCCCCACTGTGTCTAAAGTCTACTGTGACAGCCTGTGAACTACTCTTTGGAAAAGTGTGTAAGAGTATATATAGTGTTAACCCAGAGTGCAGATCATCACAGTATCACAGTGCAAACAACAGCACTCAGCTCACGCTAAACCTGCTTCTAAAACAGTGCTCACTCAGGTGTTCATTCGGGCCTTCAGTTCCCTGTGACAGTAACACATTTTGAAAATTTTCAAGCATAAAAACTGGAGTTGTGGTTTTTAATAGCTAAGTAGAGCTTTATAATCAAAACAAATGTGCCCCTCCAGTAGCAAGGACACACAGAGAGAAGAATGGTGGAAAAGTTGAGAGACTCACATGTACAGAATCTGCTGGATTCATAAGCACTTTCTTCTTTTTAATTTTTAGCTAACATACAATTACTAATATTAACAGGGTATCGTGTGTTGCTGTGGTACCCATGTGTGTTGTTTAGGGGTCAAATCAGGGAAGTCACTACATTTGTCACCTCTTATATACCATTTCTTTGTGATGAGAACACCAATATTTCTTTGCTCGCTACTGTGAAAACCTATTGTAATCTCAGTCTCCCTTCTGTGCCAAGCATCAAAACATGTTCTCCAAACTCTAGTTTTATGCCGTTAAGCAGTCTGTCTTTATTCCCACTCCTGTCTGTCCACCTTCTATCAGGAGTATTACTACTTCTCACAACACAGGCATTGCATTAGAGAATCTTAACTTCTAACCAAATACGATACAGATACGCCAGCACAGTAGTTGGGCACAGCATTCTAGTTGTGTCTTCAGTATTGGGGAGGGGGATGGGACTGAGTGATAGGAAAGGTACAGTGTTGAGAGGTTTCACGCATTTCTTTCAATTTCTCAAAACTAGGCCAATCTCTCAAAGTTAAAATCATTGAAAATGACTTGTTTTGTGAGAAGGAACTCACAGGAAAGAACCCCAGCTAGGTAGGCCCTCCTCCGAAGCCCTCCTCTGATCATGAGCCCTGTGGTTCTGGTGGCGTTTCCTTCAGTATGCTTGGTCATGTTCACCATAGCCCCACTGACTCAGAACCAATTGTCATTGGTAATCGCCTCTCTACACTTAAAGGTTCAGAAACAAGCTGAGCACAAATCTGCCATTTAAGCCTGACAGTATGCTAGCTTCTCGGGAAAATGTCTGCTAGAGTCAAGTTCTGTAAAATATCATCACTTTGGAAAACAAAGAGAAAACTACTTCTTAAATCAGACACAGTTCACTGGGTGGGCGGGTGGAGTAGAATATTGTAATTAAATTGTTTTTTTTAAACTAGCTACAACATCCAAATTGTCCCTTATATGAATGAGGATGTCCATTCTGTTAGTTTTCTAGCATTTCTGATAATTTGGTGCATAGTTAAATATAATAAATAGTATGTGACAAACTTGAACCTGTGAATCAAATGTTGGGGCTCTGCCTACTTTAAACAAGAGTTGAGGATTTTTTTGTTGTTGCTATGTATTTAATAACCCAGGATTATAGCAAGAAACTATTTCTTCACATTATCCATTTAGCTACCAAGTGCTCACTTTTCTCTCAGAGTAGAAAGTCAGTTCTCCTTTGTTATCCAGTAATGACATCACAGCTAGGGAAGCCAGTGCTTTATTCCAGAGAGAAGATGATCAAGGGGCTCTGTGAGCTTCTTGGTCCCATATTATTCCAAATTAAGCTTTAATTGCGAGATCTTTGGATGTTTTTACACACTGTTCATATTGTGGACACTTACTCTGTATTGACAGTGTTGGATATTATCTATAAATTGAATTAATTCAAGCCGTAAATATTCTACATTACTGTTTTCCACATCAAAATCTTCTAGAGCGGGGAAAGAAAAAAGGAAGGAGGGAGGGGGAAGAGAGGGAGGGAGGGAGGGAGGGAGGGAGGGAGGGAGGGAGGGAGGGAGGGAGAAAGGATATAAACTATATGTTGCTATCCTACACAGTTCCTCATGAAAATCTCCAGGAACTATAGATGTTACTGGTTCTCATTAATAATGTTTGTGTTCAAACTTCTGATAGAGCAGAGAGCTTCAAAATAGGATTTGTTCAGAAAAAAAATGAGGGGAAACTGAGTAAAACTTTTGGTTATTTACAAAAATGAGCCCCAGTGGTTTCTTAGCAAACATTTCTGGGCTTTTGAGGAAGTCTTTGACTCCTCCAGAAAATAGCATATTTGAAGTCATTTTCTTAAGTGTAGAAATGAGAATAGTGGTCTTTTTGTGGCTAGAGGGAGCTCCATTGGAAAAGCAAATGTGCTTCTTGGGTAGCAAGAGTATGCGTATGCCTTTATAGAAAAATATTAGAGAGAGTTGGGAGGCCCTAACCTGACAGCAGGTTGGCCCAAAGTAGAACACTCAGGGCTGAAGAGATGGCTCAGCAGTCTATAAGAGTATGTGCTGCCCTTTCAGAAGGCACAATCAGTCCCCAGCACCCACAACTGCACAGATTGCCAGCTTTGTTTGAGTGACTCGGTGCCTTTTAACGGCCCCCATGGGCCGTGTACGCATCACATACTAACATGCACACACAAATGCATACATACAAGTCATAAAAACCAATCTTGAAAAATAAATAAGGGAAAAACTGTTCTGTTTCCATATGGAATTTCTTAAAGCAAAGAACAATGGATTTTGATTCCTAGCTCTCATAACCAAGATGAGATGGAATAAGCTTCCATAAAGTACAGGATAAATGGAAAAGAATATATCAGATTTCTTATATGCCTGAAGCTTCATTCCTTAGAACTTGAACTTCCTTCTTTCTGGCTCCAAGGCGGAGGGTCCATGTCCATTCCTCTAATTTAGAAGCCAGTCCCGCCTGTGAACTGACAGCAGGGACAGACCAAGAACAAAGGCAGCTTGCTGCGCTGCTGGGATCCACACGTACATGGCCGCTGTATTTATTCCCTGCTCCATCAGGGAACACTCTGCTGGGAAGGCCGATCTGACAGGGGTGGGATCACAGGCAGCAGGTATGCCATGAACAACAAACCCAGATTCTTAACATATGTTTAATTGAAGTACCTCTCCTTGAAAAGACCTCCTGATTCTAAGTCCACATCCTGATTTGCCCACTCTTGTTACCATTTTCTGCTGCCTGTTCTGAATTAATCCTTTGAGGTGGTCATTCCCCGGAAAGAAGAAAGGAAAATGAGAAGAGGGATGCAAAGTTGGGAATGTGAATGAGAGAGATGGGCGAGTGCAGCAGGAAGGGGTCATTAACTGGAGTCTGCTTTCGGGAGCTGGGCTGTCTGGACTGTGGGAGAAAGGGGAGGTGGAGGAAAAAGAGAAAGAGAAGCCAAAAACCTTCTAAAGGTCATTTGCATCCCTACTAAAGAATGAAAATTACTTTTTGCAATAGAGCTCAATTTACAGATTATTTTGATTCTCTGTCGTACTTCATCTCAAAGAATTGGTATAATCTAAAAAGTGGTTAAAGTTATTAAAACAGTTTCCATAGCAGAAAATTAAATGATTTTATTAACTGTCAAAGTCAGTGTTAAACCAAGATAATTTAAATTATATTTCATATAGTGATCATGTCACCAGGATGTCTAAATATTCTCTGTAAAAGTACTAATCCTTGATTCTGATTTCTCATCAACAGAAAACTAACAAAAGGTTAAGAGTATTAGCCACCATCTTTATTATTCGTAAAATCTAAAGAGGAGAATAGATTTGGGTGGATATTTATGTAAATAAGTTTTTCACCTAGGAAGAATTAACCCCTTGGGAGATCGTCTAGATTTTTTTTTTGACATACTTTCTTCTCAAGAGACAAGGAAACTATTACAAATACTTCACGTGTATTTAAAAGTAAAATAACAATACCTATGCTATCCGAATTTAAAAATACTTTAACTAATATAATGAGAGCAATATACCACACTGCTTCAAATCATCAGATTCATTTTCTATCTACATAGCATATATATGCAAATTATATGTGTATATATATATATATACATAATATCCATCATCTGTCACCTATCAGCTAACTATTTAATCCAAGTTTTTCTAAGTCACATAAGAGTACTTTTCTAGTTAGCATCTATCTGCATATAGTCTATCAATCATCTACCTGTCATCTATCCTTTTTCTATCTGATCCAAGTTTTCCTAAGTCACACAAGAGTGCTTTTAAAATAAGATCCCATGGGCTGGAAGCAATACTCATCAGCGAACAGCACATATTGCTTTTGGAGATGACCCAGGTTTGACTCGCAGTACCCACAACAGAAGGCTCACAACAATCTCTGACTTCAACTCCAGGTGATCTGATACCTCTGGCCTCCAAGGCTGTGTGTGTGTGTGTGTGTGTGTGTGTGTGTGTGTGTGTGTGTGTACACGCGAGTGCACATGAGTGCACATGAAGATACACACACACCTACACATATTGAAAAAATAAGGTCATGATGATAGAATAGAATAGATTTCCAACTTAAACCTCTGGACTCTTCAAATACTATCATTTTTTGGAAGTTTCAAGAGAAAATAACAATCGTATTCATGAATAAAAATTCTAGTACCTGCCAGTGAATCCCAAAGCATTTTGAAGTAACTCTAGTTCTCATCCCTCTGACTTGTGTCCTACTGAGAACTGATGTCAACATCCCAAGCAAACTTCCTTCCTGTGTTCCGGTTTCCTGAGGCTCGTAATGCTTGATGATGCAACAGCAATGAACCCTGACCAGCTCAGTTTCTTCTAGAACTTCTAGACAATCAAGTCAGAGAATACCCCAAAAGAATGTGACCCAATTACTCTGTCTCCCAAATCAGTGCAAACTGATACTCCATTGTCTGTAGCATCCGTAATAAAAGAGTCTTTATATTCCACCAGTGGCAGCCACCTTTATGAAAATGTAGTTCTTACAGGCCAGTCTCACTTGCTGGCAATATGTTTGCCTATCCAAACCATAAATACGATCAGACTGGACTGTTTGTTATTTCAGATATGATGGATGGTCCTTACTTCATTGCTAGGACAATTTTCTCAAAGCATTTCAACAGATGGTTACTGTGCTATTTGGAGCTTTGCAGTTAACACCATGCTCACTACAAGAGCACAGTGACGCACACACTCTGTCCCCCGCCTTTGAGGAAGCTGTTCCTTAAAAGCGACAAAGCAGCTGCCGGGACAGCAGATCAGCAGGTAAGAGCACTTGCCGCTCCTGCAGAGAGCCAGAGCTCACAGTAGACGTGGAGACGGTTAGTTTGGTTGGTGTCAGAGGTCTTTGGAATGGTGAGCTAGCTCATGTTAGGTAGGAGGTTACCTCACCTGTAGAATACCTTGCCTCCTGCTTCAGGATCCTGCAAATGGCCAGAGGGTGGTTGGTGATCCACAGGTAATCTGAAGACTTGTTCTTATTATGTGAAATGAAACCAAGAAAGTCAGCTACTATTTAGACAAAAGAATTAGTGTTATTCAGTTGGGAGACACTATTCTTTTTTTTCTATTCTTTTTTATTGTTTTTTATTGAGCTATATATTTTTCTTCTCTCCCCTCCATTTTCCTTCCCTCTCCTTCTACTTTTTCCCATGGTCCTAATGCTCCTAATTTACTCAGGAAATCTTGTCTTTTTTTCTTCCCATGTAGATTAGATCCATGTATGTCTCTCTTAGGGTCTTCATTGTTGTCTAGGTGAGAGATAGACTGACCTTGGAAGGTCACTGAAAGGTTATAAGGGGTGTAGGGGGTAAAACTTATGGCCCATTCCAGAACACAGGAATGATGGGCTACTTTGTTGATGCTGTTAAGTTAAATCCACCTAATCAAAATCATAAGGAACTCTTTACCTTTCTATAGACGTTTTTGTTATCCCACAAATAAAATATGTGGCTCCAACCCTGGCACTGTGTATGTCTATACAAGGTGGAGTATTTGGGAAGGAGAAATGCCGAAGAGAAACTTGCATTACCAGATGCTTGGCATCGTGTAGTCAAAACATTTGGAATGTGTTTTTAAAATAGTCTTCCAGATTTGTGACAACTTATAGCTAGCCATAGCCCTTATCTACATTTTGGAAGGGAGTTGGAAATCTGAGGTAGTTACTCAAGTTGTATAAGAAAATTGAACTCTTATTGCTTTCATAGCATGATTGCCCTTCAAAAAAGTAATTTAATTCTAAGTTGGGGAGGTGGAGGGAGCCTTTCTACAGATTTCTTCAACATTGCATTTAACTTGAAAAATAATAGCCACAGAAGGGCATCTGTCATACCTTGGACATGCCCCATGAAAGATATCGTTGCCACTAAGTTTCAGTCTGTTCAGATGTTGGCAGACGCCAACTACTTCAGAAAGCCATATCATTCTGTGCTTCTTTACTCTGTTCCTTGATAGCAAGTATTATTGATTCCATGCAAGTCAGTTTATCCAGTTTCTCGTCATTTTAAGATTAATGTTCAAGAACATTAAAAATGAATAAGGAAGAAAATCTAAAACGTAGTAGAGATTTTTTTAATCCTTGAATAGAGTTTTTCAATAGATATTTCTATTTTTCACTGAAAATTATATGCTGTGTGATCCTCCAGTAGGTCATATTTAAAAGCACATATTCAGTGGTCCAGAGTCTTAGTGGAAATAGCTGAGTGGAGTTTTTACCTTGTGAACTTTAGATAGATATCCAGATATTTTGCTAAATAATTTTTTCATCTAGCCTAAGGAGTATTCTGTTTGTTCTTAAGATCTTCAGAGTGTCGAGTTGGGGCTTTGGTTGCTACTTGTATGACATCATTGTCAGATTGCATACCAGATGGGTCTTCAATAATTACACCTTTCTGCACTCATACTAAATATAGTATTCAATTAATTTTCAATTATTCTTATTTTTCTTTGTTGTCTTTACATCTGATACACTCTTGAAAGTAGTGCTGAGTAAGTATAGATTGTTGTCCTTCTCTGCATCCTACAGTTAAGTGAAAGATAAAATGATATTCCTGAAATTGCTCTGATACTGCCTGAACTGCACAGACTAGTTGGCATAGTGCCAATAGCTCCTCAACAATTGATAAGTTAAATATGAAAATATCTCTCTCCAAGTTTCTTGCCAAAACCATCCTGAACCCTCATGTGCTTCAGTGGGTGTCAGTGGAAAAGAGCATTCCGCTAAGTGTTTTAATGCCAGGGGCAACAGAGTTGAACAGCTTTGCCCAAAGATCCATGGATTTTGACTGAAGTGGAGGTTGGGTACCAACAGAGTCACTCAGAGAATTTGATGATTTAAATTGAAAAGATTTGGAGGAAGAAGGTTTGTGGTGTGGAAGGATTTAATAATGGCATAGTTTGAGGTTTTGTTCTTAGTATTCTAATGTGCCTTGTCTTTACTCCTACCTAAGGATTCACCCTCATCCTTGGTGGTTTAGGATAACTGCCAAGAGCTTGTAGAAGAAGTTTTAACTCTAGCACAGTTTGTTCATCACCTGTCTTGAGGGGACAGTGAACAATTCGCGTAATCTGGTTATGAAAATTTGTCACAGCAGATTATAGTCTGCTAGGGAAAAAAATCAATATTAAAATATTATAGTCTACTAGAAAAAAGATAAAATCATATGCATTTTTAGTCAAAATATCATTAAAATATTAGGTTGTGTGTGCAGGCAGGATCTCAAGTGCACATGTGACTGGTCTTTACTTTTGGTCACCCACGGAAGTCAGCTAACACTGATTATAATGAAGTTTTTAATTTGCCATTTTCTCAAAGTTTCTAGAAATTTATTAAGTATTTATTGAAGACTATGGGAGACAGAATGACCATCCAGAGATATCAGAACTCTGAGATTGTCATCTTATGTAGCAAAGAAACTTTGGAATTGTGGTTATTTTGAGCATCTTAAAATGGGAATGTTATTCTGTGCTAGTTAATAGGCTGTTCACAATAAAAGAAGGGCAGCAAGAACATCCCCTCAGATGAGAAAAAGTGATGACAGGAACCATCAGAGGGTAGTGAGGGGAGCAAACTTGACCAACCATGGCTGGCTTGACAAGGAATTAGAGTGGGCACTAGAAGCTGAGCAGCTAGTCCAGAAATTGATTCTGCCCTGACACCTCCAGAAAAGAATGCAGCTCTCTCCATCCCCTCTACCCTAGCCATTCTAACCTCCAGCACAGTACTAGAATGACGCCCCATTGTTGCAAGCCTCTACTATGGTAATTCCTTACAGTATAGATGGGATACTAATACCAACCTCGGCTGTTCAAGGAGCTGTGCTAGGCACTGGGACCAACCCAAGAAAAGCAATCCAGCTTTTGCTCCTGTCAAGTACATGAGTATTCCAGGCCCTTTGCATTTTGCCTATGAAGAAGTTAACTTGAAAAAATTAGCATGATTTCCCCATGGAAAATCTGTCTTCATAAACCTCCCTATGAGTTGTGCAACCGGTGACTATGGGGCCTTGGAGAGCACATCCTGCCACACAATCTATTACTCGAGGCCTGTGCTGCCCCTCTTTCTCTGGGTTAATACCAATCTAGTCATTTTTGTTTATGGGGAATTAGAACTGTCTATAGAACACACATCTGAGGGGACTGGAACAACCTGAGCTGTAACTGTAAGAGAAATGGCTTTCTCTAAGGCAGGACATCTAATTGAAGAACTCTATCCCGGGGGATTTGAATCAGAGAAAGAAAGGAGCACTGCTGGATTCAGAGAGAGCTTCAGACCTCGGATTTCCAAGCCCTTCCAGACACTGCTCCTGTCCCCGCAGACACTAGGTGCCACGGTCCCGGCTGTCACCACAGAATCTGATGTGGAAGTGTGCCTTTTCTGACCTACTTTACTTCACAGTGTGGATTACAAAGGAAAATTAACATGTGAAGAAACCCTTTGGAGTCTAAAGGGTTATTATTTGGCTGGAAATATTGGTGTCATTTTCAAATGTGGGGTCTGATTAAATAGAAGCAGCCAACAACCATGGATGTCATCAACTGGGGCTCAAAACATATAATAACTTTCAGTTGAGAGGGTATTGGGAGAGCCATACAAAATATTTTCAAGTTTTGGAGTGGTTTGACCAATAAGGCAAAATGCATTCAAAGGGAACTGAGAGATCAAGCTTAAGGATCTTGTTTTTCAGGGCTATTATAGACAATTCATTATAATTTATCACACTGATACTCTTAGATTGGACGAAGCCCAAACACAACTGAGTTCAGTGCATATTAAATTACCTCTTACTTAAAAGAAGGGTGGTCACCAGGGCAAGATGGAGTTCATTAGCAAGCTGAGAAGGTTTTCTTAACTCTTCACTATCTGGTTCCAGATTCCCCCAGCATTAATGGGCATCTTTCTTTTTTCAATTCTTGGGCCCTTCGTGGCCTTAGCAGTTTCCAGTTCTAAAATTAGTGATAAAATGTTCCTCCTCACAAACCTATGAACAAAGCACAGATTACTGCACACTTTCTTCTTAGTCTTTACATAAAATCAGTTGGCCTTCTCTTTTAGGAAAAGGAAAGAATTGTCCTAATGTATATTTTATTTCTATCTACATTGAAGCAAAATAGTTCATTCCAGAATGATGACCGATTGGTAGACACAACGGGTGTGCTGTGGCTTGTCTAGAAGTTGTGGCTACATTCCCAATGGCCAGCACAGCCACCTCTGCCATCAGAGGGAGTATATGGCCACGTCATGACTGAGCTCTACCTGGTCTTTAATAGAGCTTCAAGCTCTTTCTGGAACTGGGCACTTCACAGTCTGTCTAAATGCTCTTTAATTTGTGGGTCCTAAGAAAATGTTCCCCAAGAAGATGTCAATTTAATTAGATGATTCTAAAGGTATTTTTTAATTGTATCTATTCTTTTCATTTTTAAGATGGGTTTAGAAAGTGATGGGTTTTTTATGGCATTTTCATATATAAATATCATTGTGCTTTGTTTTTCTTAATTCTTTTCCCTCACTGGTCTCCAATCCCCCTGCTTTTCTCATTGGCACTCCTCTTCCTCCCCCAAAAGGCCTCACAAGAATTCTACTATTCCCCCAACTGAGATCTCTTCTCCTCCCATGGTCCCATTTAAAGAAATGCCAGTTCACGACACCTTTGCTCGTGGTTGTTTACCATTGGGGCTTTTCTTTTTAACGCTAGCACATGCTGAACTCAAGGCAAAAATTCCTGTTTATCCTCTAGTCTTCTTCAGTGTACATAAATGTTGTGTTAAGTGGGGGTTACCTGAGCTGAGAAAGGAGCCCTCGAGGAGAAATTACAACTCCTCTCACAGTCTTTGAATCTTATATGAAACGTTAAAGATCAAAGTCAATCACATGATTCATCTCCATTCAAAAAAAAAACACATTTAACTGTATTCAAAGGTGGGTTCACTCATATGTCCCCACCTCAGTGCATCTCTCTTTGTTAGACTCAGGACTCTCCTTCCCATTTGCTTCTTCGGGGTCTACATTAGTCAACAGTTTTCACGGTGAGGAAAGACCTGTTCTCAATGGGCAATTCTGATATCTTAAATATCTTTAAATTTATTCCATTTATTTCAAGAACTGCCATAGCTACCAAAGCCACCACGGTAAGCTGGGGAAACCATGTAAAGAGTCCACATGCAACTGGATACTTCATGATTCTTCTTTTGCTTTTTTCCTTGTTGGTTCCCCTATAATTTGTGACCTAAGTGGCTTGGTAAGGATGATCTAATGTGAAATAGCCTATGACACTTTGGGTGAATCCTCCAAGTGGAAATTTAAGTTACTAATGACTGGTTGTGGAGTGGCATGTGGGGGTGATATTTTCTTCCTCTTTTTCATACAATTAGCCAAACAGAAGAAAGGCCACAGCGGGGAGAGAAGAGAGGGAAGAGAAGGAAGAAGGAAAAGGAATGGGGGATAGAAAAAAAGGGAGGGAAAAGGGAAAGAAAACTGATAACTGAACTCATTCTTCTTTGGGATCCTGTACCTAAAGTGCAGGAAAGGAGCAACGAGCTAAGCTGAGTCTTTCTATATGTGCCTGCTCTATCAAGGCTGGGGAGAGGGACATGCCACATTTGTGGATGCTGTGTTTGCCCCTTTGCAAGGACTGAGCACTTTTTCAATAAAAATCAATTTAATTTCTGGCTGCACTTCAAGGAAGATGGTTAGTTGGGAAAAGTGGAGTGGTCCCAGCCCTAGATTTAGAGAAACTGTGTGGCTAAACCCCTTAGCATAGCTTTCATGTGGCTGAGCCAGCCATTCGAGAAAACCCCAAGAGTTTCTGAAGACACGAAACTGGTGACATGCAAGATTCTTCCCTCCCTTTCTCTTAATCCGTCATATCTGAACAAACACTGCAGTTAGCACGCCTGCATGCTTCCTGGTCGATTGGAGCTCTTCCTTTTTTGTGAATAGAGTATTCTATTCTCTCTAGTTGATACTCAAAAAGGGATGAGTGCCAACACATGCCAAGTATATACATTATATTTTTTTAATTAAAAAGATTTAGACATTCACTTTGAGTTTAGTATTGAAATTTTTGGCTCTCTTTTCTTGTTTTGTTTTGGTGTAGATGATCTCAAAAGATCTGTTTGACTCATTATATACTCAAAATTAAAAAACAAATAAACCCAAATTAAGAGATAGATCCAAAGCACTTCTCAACTGCCTTACAGTTGGAAGTATCAAAAGTAATGGAAATCTCAAGAACTTTCACAACTTGGAAAGACCTAATGCGACATGGGGGTCAAGAGTACTGTGGACTCCTGGTTGGGATCCTAGAACACACAAGGGACTGGATGTGAAATCCAGAAACACCTGAATGGAGTGTGGGCTTTAGTCAGTAGGAATACAAGTATGGGCTCCATGGCTGTGGCAAATGTCCTGCTAGTATAGTGGGTCACAATAGAACATTGGTGTGGTGTTTATGGAAACTGACTCCCCCAACTTTCCTAAATAAATTAAACCTATTTTTAAAACTTTATTTTAAAAAGTTGCTCTGACTACTGACTGTGAGGGTTGAATAGCAGGGATGAAAATCGCTTTTTCTTCTGCAGACTGACTTTGTAATGGAAACAGATTTGACCTTCCAACCAGAAACTGAAAATCTTATAATCATTCTGCCCTATGACATAAGGTAGCTCAGTGACAGAATGACACCTCACATGAGCTAAATTCTGACGCATCATGTGGTGGATGGCAGAGGCTGTTACTTCTAAGAATGACTACATTGTCGTCAGCTTGCTGCTGGCTCTGCTGTTAGCTAGACTTTAGCAAGAATGTTGAGAGAGAGAGAGAGAGAGCATTTTAACCTTGAATTTTTGATGTGTCCCAACAAGACTCTCTGGGCACATGACCCTCAAATCTTTTGTTCATACTTAATGAATAAACTTTTTAAAGCATAAAACATCGTTTTTTTCAGCTTCCAAAATGTAACCATTTTGCTTAAGATGATTCTGTCTCCCAATTAGCCTATTGCAAAGTTAAAAGATCTATGAGCTTTACTTCATGTTTCTTGAGTTCAGAAGAGTGTTTTCTCAGCTCCTGTGTGAAAACTTCAAAATGAAAATACTTCTTTCTTAGTTAAAATCTAGAGGGGCTCTGTTGTTTTGTTTTGTTCCATAATAATCAATAATTCGTCTAGTTTGAAAGGACAGACATACTCACAAAGACTTTTGGGATTTTAATGGTGTTTTTGATTAAGTTGCACAGTGACAGGACAAAAACAAAAATGTTCTCCCAGAGCAGTGGCAATAAACACAGAGCTTGTCAGGAGTGGCCCTATCGGTGTCCCAGTGGTGACAAACTATTCAGTAGACTCTCATGGAAAGATTAATTGGCCTCAATCAGCTCTCAGCAGGAATACCCACCTCATGGTAAATATCACCACTATTGGTACTAATTACCTCGGTTGTACCTGTCACAGCTCATAGTCTGGGAGCTGAGTGAGGCAGGCAGCAACCTTAATAGCATCAGCAGAAACCAAGCTGTAAAGGGGTCTAGGGATCACTGCCAAGGTCACTGTAGCAGGCAGGGGGCCCACCAGCCCTCTCTGCCATGTGCAGAGATTCAGTGTGATCCCAGTTCCATGGAAGTGAGGACATCAGAAGTGTGGCTCATGGGGAAAGAGATGGTGCGTCCCAGAAATAAAGCTACTGGCATTCAGTTCAGACAGCCGTTCTTGAGTTCTAGCTTTGAAGCTCCCAGGCTCAAGTTCCAGTCTGTACTTTATCACTTTCTATTTGACTGTAGGTCAGTGGTTATACTTCCCTGAGCCTAAGTTTTCTTATCTGCAAATACAAAGATGAAATAACCACCTAACAGGACCAATAGAGTTATGTCTGAGATCTGTTTAAACTTAACTTCTTAAAGCCTCAGGATGCCCCCAAACCAAACAATTATGTCACGTATGGTGATGGCAATGTTCATGAGCTTGCCTAACAATGAACAAGAAAACTTAGCATGTCCCTGTCTTCATGGAGAGCCATGCCAAAAGACGTTAGGCCGATATCATAGTCATTTATTAAGGTCTAAGAATCGAATCATTGCAGACAAGAACTGGAGCGAAGAGGGACATAAAAGTTAACAACACTGAAGGAAACGAAGTGGTTGTGCTGTCTTAATGGAATGTATAATAAATTTCCCAGATCACCCAAACTTAAAATGGTGTGTGTCCCAAAGGAACAGTCACCTCTACAAGAACGCTGGATCATACTCTACTGAAGTATCCACTTCAGAACTGTGTCTCAAATGTCTCTCTGGTAGAAACACTGGGCTCTTGTTACATACATGGATCACCAGGTCTCTTCCTCTAGTTTGGTAGATACAAGCCTGGACAGGCACCTGTATGTATTTGTTTGCTTGCTTACTTATTTGTTTTAACTAAGAAAACATTGTTTGTGGTCTAGAACACCATGTGCTGATCCATGAGTGCAATACACAGTGACAGAATCAAGCTATCTAACATGCATTCCTTCACACACTCACTTTTTGTGAGTGTGTCCAGTAAGAACACTTATATACTCCAGCAATTCTCAAATATGCAATAAGTTACTAGCGGTAGCCATGATGATGCACAAATATTTCTCTTATTTCTTCTATCTCCCTGAAATTGTGTGTCCGTTGACTATACGACCAACATCTCCACAACCTTTTCTCACAGCCACTAGTCAGCGATATATTGGGGTTCTCCAACATATCGAATTGAATATCTCATATTAAAATGTATGTGAATATATTGATTAAAAGTAGTACTCTTCACTTTTGACTACACAACAGACTTCTTAAAAATGTTGATGCTAAGTTTCTGTAAAGCAAAGGAAATGGTCAATAAGACAAAGCTACCACCCACAGAATGGGAAAAGATCTTCACTAACCCCGCATCAGATAGAGGCCTGATCTCCAAAATATGGAAAGAACTCAAGAAATTGGTCATCAAAAGAACAAATAATCCAATTTTTTTTCAAAAAAAAAAAGGAGTACAGACCTAAAGAGATAACCCTCAACAGAGGAATCTAAAATGGTTGAAAGACACCTAAGGAAATGCACAACATCCTTAGTCATCAGAGAAATGCAAATCAAAACAATTCTGAGATTCCATCTTACACTTGAAATAATGGTCAAGATAAAAACACTGATGTCAGCATATGCTGGAGAGGTGGTGGGGTAAAAGGAACACTTCTGCATTGCTGGAGTGAATGCAAGCTGGTACAACCCCTTTGGATGTCAATGTGGCAATTTCTCAGAAAATTAGGAAACAACCTTCCTCAAGACCCAGCAATACCACTTTTGGGCATATATCCAAAGGATGCTTAATTGTGCCACAAGGATCTGTGCTCCACTATGTTCATAGCAGCATTGTTTGTCATAGCCAGAACCTGGAAACAACCTAAATGTCCCTCAACCAAAGAATGGATAAGAAAAATATGGTACATATTCACAATGGAGTACTATTACACAGCAGAAAAAATAATGGCATCTTGAAATTTGCAGGCAGATGGATGAAGCTAGAAAACATCATTTTGAGTGAGGTAACCTAGACACAGAAAGACAATTATCACAAGTACTCCCTCATAAGTGGTTTTTAAACATAAAGCAAAAAAAGGCAGCCTTAAAAACACAATCCCAGAGAACTTAGAAAACAATGAGAACCCTAAGAGAGACATACATGGATCTAATCTACATGGGAAGTAGAAAAAGACAAGATCTCCTGAGTAAATTGGGAGCATGGGGACCTTGGGAGAGGGTTGAAGGGGAGGGTAGAGGCAGGGAGGGGATCAGGAAAAAAATGTAGAGCTCAATAAAAATTTAAAAAAAAATGAGGCTGAGTATGGGATGTGGCCTAAGCAAAGGAAATTATTTTTTCAAGTTCTCTGCTTGATGATAAAATACGTGCAAATTTGGAGTAACACTGACTTATAAAATAACTTGAATGGAACTGTACATGACAAATAATCAATAATCAGATGTAAAATCACATCAAATTTCAGTAGAATATACTTCTGATGGTGTAAACGTAAGTCACAAAATAATCCCACACCAGTTTGGAATTATGATTAATAAAAGGGTTGTTTGTTTAAGGGGGAAACTTACAGATCACTGACCAAGACAACAGCCCTCTGCATGACCAGGAACAGAGTCTAGTAGCTGGAAGAGAGAGAGAGAGAGAGAGAGAGAGAGAGAGAGACAGACAGACAGACAGACAGACAGACAGACAGACAGACAGAGAGCAGGGATACTGTTGCTTTTTAAAGCAAAAGAGACCACGCCCAAGTGAGCTGGCATCTTAAAGGCTATTGGCTGAAGGAGCTCCAGCAGCATGATATGAGGTCTAGCTGTCAGGAGCATGTGATCAAACTGGACTCTCTGAACATGGCTGACAATGAGGGCTGACTGAGAAGCCAAGAACAATGGCACTGGGTTTTGATTCTACCGCATGTACTGGCTTTGTGGGAGCCTAGTCTGTTTGGAAGCTCACCTTCCTAGAACTGGATGGAGTGGGGAGGACCTTGGACTTCCCACAGGGCAGGGAAGCCTGACTGCTCTTTGGACTGGAGAGGGAGGGGGAGGGGGAGTGGGAGAAGTGGGAGGGAAATGGGAGGAGGTGGAAATTTTTAATAAAAAAATCTTTTCTAAATAATACCTCATGAAAATATTGAAAGTGAATATGAAAATTTCCACAAAACAATAGTATTGTTTTTAATAAATTATAGAAATCAATAAAAAAAGAATTCAAAAGACTTAAGCTATAAAACAAATACTGATAAGATGTTTAAGTCACCAAGACTGGACCAAAGATTGTGGTTAAGATGGGAGAAGGATCCATTAACCAAAATGAGGAGTCCTCTGGATTCTCATTTTGTTTGTAGATAATTCTTTAGATCGAGTCTAGTCATTCCTAACTATATGTGGGGCATATTGTTTATAAATGTCTCTGAAGCGTGTCAGTGAACTCTAATTGCCCAGAAACTTGGGGAGGGCAAAGAAAATGTCTTTTGTGTCTTCAGGGTAAGAACTATCATGCTCCCTCATCAACTGAAAATTACTAAGTTCAATATACTGAGATCCACCTGTAACTCTGTACTTGGGAGGCTGAGGCTGTAGGATAGCTAACAAGTTAGGGGCAGCCTGTGTTATATAGCAAAAAAACCTCAAAAGTAAATAAATAAAGATTAATATTTACATAGCTCTCAACAAATGTTGTGGTGATCACTATTGAAAACAAGAAATCAGAGAAGAAATGAAAACATGTGAAATTAGTAGAAACCATGTATTTCATTGTAGAATGGGAAGTGATATAAAAAACTATTTTAAAAATATGGTGGTTCCAGAAAAAAGTACAAATAGAACTTCAATATGACCCTACTATTCTAGTTATGAATATATACCCAAAAGAATTGAAAGTATATCCCAAAGAGATATATCCTCATGGCAACATTACTCACAATACCAGAATGGGAAAAGTGACCCAAGTTTGATAAGATAGCCAAATTAAGAAACCAGATGTGATGAATAGGGGCAATGGATCGTTATTTGGCATTTTAAATGGAGGAAATTTCATATATGCTGCCATGTGACAACCAGGGGGTGTCATGCTAATAGAAATAAGACAAATACATCACAGTTGATTCCACTACTATACAGTGTTTAGAGCCAGAGAGTGGCAGAATGGTTCCCAGGGGTTAAAGGAAGCGAAGGAGAGAACAATCGGGATTTAATGGGAGCACAGCTTTAACTGGTGTGATGGACAGCTTCCATAGGAGGTGCAGGACTGTGAGTGTATTCAGTGACACAGAACTGTGCGCAGCCAAATTGTTAGGGCAGTAAGTCTTCTATCAGAAAAGTTTTACCTGTTTTTTACTTTTGTTTTTAAGGTTCATTTACTTTAATGTGCATTGGTGTTTTGTCTGCATGTATGCCTGTGTAAAGGTGCCATATCACCTGGAACTGGAGGTACAGCAGTTGTGAGTGCCATTTGGGTGCTGGGAACCAAACCCAGGTCTTCTGGAAGATCAGCCTGTGCTCTTAACCACTGGACCATCAATTTAGCCTCTGTCACTTTTTTAAATAAATAATTTTAAAGACGGGTCAAAAATAAGGGCTGAAAATTGCTCAGTTGGTAAAGTCCCTGCTGAAGATGCTTGAAGACATGAGTTAAATCCCCAGCACCTATACAAAACCCTGAAACAAGGGTGTGTGTGTCTGCAACCCCAGCACCCTGCAGGCAGAGACTCGAAAGGCTATCCAGGCCCATTAATCAGTGAGCTCCAGGTCCAAGGAAATTATGTCTCAAAACAATAAGCAGGAGAAATGATTGCTAACTTCTGGCTTCTGTATACCGTGTATGCACACACATGTATACTCTAGAAATGGGAACTAGATATCTGCTAATCCTTCTTCCATATCAAGCCTTTTTGGGCATAGAGACCGGAGGTGATGCTCAGAGAAAAAGCTGAAGGCAATGAATAATTACCTGAATAATGAATAATCCCAGCGATCGTCTTGTTTGTTCCTGGGATAAGAAGGCCGGTAAGTCCACAAATTTCAAAACACATCTGCACTCTTTTAAAATGATTCACATTTCACATGCCATACATCATAACTGGTTTGAGGGTCAACTCGCCACAAATTACTAGGGAGCCTCACTTGAAGAGCTATCCCCACCACCTTGACAGATATGGGAAGATCCATTCCACCTGTAGGCAGCGGCTCCTGGTAACAGCCCAGATGAAAACAGCGGAGCAGAAGGAAGATCATCTTGCCTTTTGCTTCTCAGTTTTGCCTCTTACCAGGAGTTGATTTGCCCCCATTGATGCTGCTGCTGCAGCGGCAGGTAATGATTATGATGACGATGATGATGATGATGATGATGATGATGATGATGCCTTCACTAACAGCACAACCAGTTTCCAGTCTTCCATCATGGACTACAGCACCACTGCTGTCTAGCAAATCTCCAGGATTATGGGGCCGGATTGGAACTACTGGGGCACCCCAGCTTGTGCGCTGGGTAACTGTTGGTTGTCACACACACCCTCCGAGTGAGAGACAGTTGCACTGGGCGTGCTCAGATTTCAGAGGCATACAACTTTAAGGGCTGAGTTAACTACCAGGTTCTCAGCCTCTTCGACATAATTTTAGCTGTTGTTACTATTTTAAAAGTGACTTAATAAATCCACACATACACACGCATATATACATACATATGTATATATGTGCACGTATGCACACACATATACATTTATCCCATTAGTTCTGCTCTTCGAGTAAACCCTGGCTAATGTACCATACATCCACATTTATCCTCTCCAGCTCCGTGCCTTCTTAGCAGATTTCCAAAAATGTGTGGCTATCACTTATACTCATGTGACTTGTTTGGCTTGGTTCTTCCATCAGTAACTCTCTCGGTCCTCATCCATAGTATAGCTCACACGGTGCTGCATGCCCTTTCATTCGTGACAACATTCACAAGGACTTGTCACATATTGCATGCCCCCTCCTCAGTGGGCGGGCATTTCAGTTCTTTCTGCTTTCAGAATGTTGTGGCCAATGCTATTACTAACATTAGTGCATAGGTTTTCATGTAAACCTCTCTGTACTCAGTGGACTCGGACACTGACGTGGGAGTAGAGTTGTGGGTCATATGACAACAGTTCAGTCTTCTGAGGAGCCACTGGAACAGTTTGAAAAGCAGCTGCACCACTGCACCCCCACTAGCAGCTTAGTGAACATTCCATTTTCTCCACTAGTCGATGCTTGCAGAAGCCTCCTGCCCTTTGTACTGTCGGTGTATAGCCCTACTGTGTACACGCTGGGGTCTCACTAGTGAAAGGCTTGCCAATTCCACAGATTCTAAAGCAGCTTATTGGGATGGTTTGTTTCCAAGTTTGGAAGAAATTACATTTTAGGATCAGCTGCTTTAATCTTTTAGTGCAAACTAGGATGAGAAATAACTGGCCAGCTAGCTCAATCCCTGCCAAAGAGGTCCCAGCACCAGTCAATTGGCAGCTTTGTGTGCATGGTCACTCCTCTGAGGGAGAAGGGAGTGCACGTGCCAGCAGCAACTGTCAGAAAGCCAGGGAGGACATGAGTGGGAGAAGAAGGTCCTTGCCCTCCATCTCCGTGGGAGTGTCAACTCATGTCTCCTGCAGGCTTCATCACCTTCACACCTTCCACACATGAGCCTTTGGTAGCAACCTTCTCCAATTACATGTGTTTCCATTAACAAAAGAAATGTCTCTCTGTGGTTTTTTTTGTGTCCTTTCAGAAATACATAGTAGTTCAGTGGGAAGCAGATGGATCTGATCTGTCTGCCCCGGGCCTTCTAACAGTTAAGCATTTACTTTAAGGCAAATAAAATGTCAGCCACCATTAGACAGCATCTGGCAACAATATGGCCATTCCATCCCTGGGGACCGACCTCTCCCCAGAAGAGATGGTACTTGAAATAGGAGAGGCTTTTGAACGCAGGACCCCCCATCCCTCCCACCCAGGCATAGTGGCTAAGGAGTGGGCAGAGTGCCACCCACAGAAGGACACAGGGAACGAGATCAAATGTGAACCTAGGGGGCAAGCTTCCCAGACAGCAGTGACCAAGCGCTGTTCACCCTCGGTATATGGGTCTGTGGTTTCGGGGGAGTCTGATCCTTGAGCTGGCCTAGATTAACTCTACAAAATGTAAAACAGCCTCCACAACCACTTAAAGAGGACTTTGGGCTGACTGAATTGCAGGCATGGCGTGCCGTGAGTGAAGGGAGACGCCCAAAGTGGAGTCTCCCCCCTTTGGAATTCCTCCGTCAATGGGGCAAAACAAACTGAGTTCTCTTGAAACAGAGGACATGGATGTATAGCCTTGTCTAATAGGCCATCCATTTGGGGACATGTGACAGTATGGGTGATGATAGGCTGATTTGGAGAGATGGCTATAACTGGGCAATCTGCTCAAGGTTGAAAAGTAAGACACATCTTCAACAGTCTCAGGGCAAGCGTAGCTGTGCTCATACCAACACTTGCCAGTGGAGGTGGCTTGCTCCTCACACACCTGCTGGGATGGTCCCCGACCTGATCTGGGGGAACTGTGCTCTGTGTCCTGTGGAATAGATTCAGGGTCACCAGTTTTACATCAAGCTTTTAACATATAGGCTTATCATATTTCTAGGCCTCTGATTTGACCAACAACATGGCCACATCAATGAAATCATGAGCTTTGAGAAAACAGGGCTCAACTGGAGTGTCAGGAACATTTACTTTGATGAAACAGTTAACATTGTCCAAAAATTCTCACCAACTCCATGAATCTCTCTCACACAGAACTACATTGTTAAAACTGGTCAAGGCTATCCATAGTTTTTCAAAATAAAATACCTAACACTTTAAAGAACAAAATACAGTAACTAAAATTTTTAAATGTGAGAATGTCTTTACAGACATGTGTTTGATTTCTTTGTCCATGATCAGCTCTAACTACATAGCCCAGGTTGGCCCTAAACTCCTGACTCTCATGCCTCAGTTTCCCCAGGACTGGGATTACAAGCATCTAATACTGGGTTGGGCCACTGTATCTTGATAGAGCCAGAAAAATAAAGGAAAAAAATAAAACATCCTGACTTCAATTAATTTTTTTACCTAAGTTTCTTTAATCTTAGATTAATAATGCCTTAGTACAATGTTCAATAACTGAGCTAACATACAACCCTAATGCCTAGGAAAGTGGCAAATTTTAAACTAGCATTAATATTAATAAAATACTTTCCAAGATAATTGTCTTTGGAAAATATGCTGCTAAAAATGAGGACAGCAAAAAAAAAATACTAATAACCCGTCTTCTTTTTTTAGACATGTCAACCACTTTTCCTGAGATGCATTTTTCTCCTTTTTACCAGACAGCTGTAAGTGGGTGGATGATAGCGCCGTATGAGCTTTCCACTGGCAGTTAGTAAATTCCATGACAGTCCAGGCAGCAACAGCAGTGACGTCAGTAGCTGTACAAGCAGCAGGGGGATTCAGACGGTTCCCAGACCCCCCTCTGAGTGTGCTTGATGCAAAATTCCCCAAATCTGAAGAACTCTAACTGCCAGAGACATCGGTGGGTCTAAAGGCATCTATGCTTTGGTTGAAAAATTTAAAAAAGAAATTAAGGCAATCCTGCAAATGTTTGCCATCATTACCTCTTACACTGATCTTAAGAACTGCTTAAGAAACGACCAAGTTCTAACTAAACTTTACATGTAGATTGTTAAGACCACACTGCCTCAGTGTTTCCATATGAATGGTAATAGCATACCCAATGTGGCAAACCCTGGAGCTGTCTGCTAAACTTTGTACGCATAAACCGATAGCGCATGTGCATAGAGGTGGAAGACAGAACGTTTGTAGAGTGTGCAGTTACTTGAGGCGGCACATCCTGCTAATGTGCTATAGTTGGTGCGGTGTGCGGAAGAGAACTAAAATTGAGGAGCCTAACTATACTTCATTTTCTAAATGCTAGATAAAATGAGAATATGGGTTTTTATTCATTTTTATTGATTTTATTGAGCTATATATTTATCTCTGCTCCCCTTCCTCTTCCATCCCCTTCAACCCTCTCCCATGGTCCCCATGCCCCCAGTTTACTCAGGAGATCTTGTCTTTCTCTACTTCCCGTGTAGATTAGATCTATGTAAGTCTCTCTTAGGGTCCTCATTGTTCTCTAGGTTCTCTGGGATTGTGGTTTGTAGGCTGGTTTTCTTTGCTTTATGTTTAAAATCACTTATGAGTGAGTACATATGATAATTGTCTTTCTGCATCTGGGTTACCTCACTCATTAAGATGTTTTATAGCTCCATCCATTTGCCTGCAAATTTCAAGATGTCATTATTTTTTCTGTTGTGTAGTACTCCATTGTGTAAATGTACCACATTTTCCTTATCCATTCTTTGGTTGAGGGGCATTTAGTTTGTTTCCAGGTTCTGCCTATGACAAACAATGGTGCTATGAACATGGTTTAGCACATGTCCTGTGGTACGGTTGAGCATTCTTTGGATATATACCCAAAAGTGGTATTGCTGGGTTTTGAGGAAGGTTGTTTCCTAATTTTCTGAGAAATTGCCACATTGACATCCAAAGGAGATGTACAAGCTTGCATTCCCACCAGCAATGCAGAAGTGTTCCCTTTACCCCACATCCTCTCCAGCATAAGTTGTCATCAGTGTTTTTGATCTTGGCCATTCTTACAGGTGTAAGATGGAATCTCAGAGTTGTTTTGATTTGCAGTTCTCTGATGACTAAGAATGTTGTGTATTTCCTTTAATGTCTTTCAGCCATTTTAGATTCCTCTGTTGAGAGTTTTCTGTTTAGATCTCTTTTATTCCTTTTAATAATGTCATAAAAATTGTTTTCCAGAAAAACCAAGTTAGTTGTGGTGATTATAGCCACACTGCAGTGTGGGGTTACTCTTCTGCAACATTCATTTGCCAGTTCACTGAATTAAATAGAACTCTGCATCCCAGGCAGGGCCTTATGATGCTGGGAAAGCTCTGAAATGATTTAGCAGATCTCAGTGCTAAGTGTCTGATTAATGAATGAATGAATGAGTGAGTGAGTGAGTGAGTGAGTGAGTGAGTGAGTGAGTGAGTGAATGAAGATGGAGCCAATGAATGAATGGACAAGTGGGTAGCTCCAGCCCATGGAGTGGATTCTAATGTATTGTTAGCTCTGTCTGTGAGTTTCAGAAATACCTATTACTGTTTGTTCTCCTGCAGTTCATTCCAGCTACAAACCATGTGAGACTTGCACAAGAATTTGCTGGAACTTAACTGAAACAGGGAAGCAATCAAGTGGTTGAATTCCAGGTTTTTCCAACTGAATGACATTCCTTTATCCATATTGATTTGGGCTTCAGTAAATTCAATTGGCGATACCACCTGGATGATTTTAAGACTTTTTTTCAAGTTTCCAACATAGCTCAAGGAACATAAGAATTTCATCAATTGAGAACTCAGAGTCGCTTCTGTGGGATGTGTAAAACAAGAAGCTGACCGGCATTATGTTCTTTTTCTCTAATTCAGCGTCATTATTGAGAGTTATTCTTAGACTTTATGAAAACCAGATTGGGGCATGGGCATGTTCTCTGTCGAATTGTGTTCAAGGAATTGAAACTGAAAATCATTCAAACTGGGAAAACTTGACATTGAAAAACAGTCTACATTCTTTCCGCTCCCTCAGAGGGCCCGAGACACTTTCTGGTTAGGGAGTCTTGTGGGGAACACAGACCCATTTTAATTTCTTGTTCTTATTAAGAAATGGGTATTTTGTGCACAATGTGGTGCTAAACACCTTGAATCCCAGCTATTGTGAGGCAAAGACACAGATCTCTGTGAGTTCGAGGCCAGTCTGATCTTCACAGTGAGTTCCAGGACAACCAGGGCAGCACAGTGAAAGGGAAAAAGGAGTGGAAAGGGAAGGAGGGAGAGGGGAGAGAGAAGAAAGAAAGGAAGGAAAGAAAGAAGTTGGTAAGAAGGAAAAGGTAAGGAAAGAAGGAGGGGAAGGCAGGGGTGGGGGTAGAGGGAGGAAGGGAGGGAAGGACGGAGATAGGAAGGAGAGAAAGGGGGGAGGAGTTTAGCTTTCCCGTCACCAGCAAGTCACAATTTTCCTTAATCACTATTCTGTTTGTCAGTTAGAATGTTTTGATGCTTGTTTGCTAAAAATCTCTGCTTCTCTCATGGTCCCTTCCAGCCCAATCAGGTAGCAGACTGTTCTTCAACAACCTTCAATCCACCCTTGTTACCTCCCCGGGACTCCAAAATGTGTTTCTTTTCTTTTGTACCTACTCCATTTTCCACAAAGACTTCAAGGTCTAATGCATCCCCTTCCGTGAAGCCTTTATAAGTCCCCTGCTTTTTCCGTACTTTACCTTTCTCTAACTACAACTAATCTTCCCTGGATTTTCAGCCACTACACACACACACACACACACACACACACACACACACACACACACTTAAGGTTTAATGGGATCCAGTATCACAATCATGGCTACTTCTTTAATGTAGAAACTGTATCTTGCGAGAGGATGGTGCACTCGAGACAGAACAGATAAGCAAATTCCACTCTCCTCTTTACTAGCCAAGGCATGTGACTGCCCTCATGGTGGTGTCTAAGCAAGGAGGTACGTTTCTCTATGTCACATGAAGTCACTGCCTTCACTAGCAGTAGCTCTGCTCATCTGAACCTGAGTTTCTTCCATTCCCATTAGTAGAGCTCACATCAGCTAGGACCATTGGCTGTGCCTTTATTTACAACATTCTCGGCATGTTACCTTCCTTATACATAGTAAGTTCTCAGCAACTTTTCACCGCGTTTAACTGAAGGAGCGATGTGTGTTTATTGGAAACACTCATTTAGCTTGTAAATGTGATATGGGAAGTGCTTCAGAGGTGAAAAGTAATGTCTCAGATGTGGGAGTTGTCTGCCTTCAAGTGCCGCAGCTGCGCTGTTTCACATGAACTCAGGGCCAAGTAGTCTTTTGTGGAATTTCAGAAGCCACACTGTGATGTTATGACAGAGCATGGTCAATTTGGATTGAAGGCCCTTTCTGACTGCTTGTTAAAATAGGCAAAGGATAACATTAAGAGTTGTCTGAAGTGGGCAGGAGAAGGTCATGGGAGGTGAGGGTACTTTGGGAGGAGCAGGTTGGATCCTTCTGAGGTCAGGTTACTTCCTAGAAGGCTACATTATGCCAAAAACAAAAAAAGAAAAGAAAAGAAAAAGTGTTAAAATTCTTGAAGCTAGAATTACTTTGCCTCTGAGCTGTGCTCAGCAGAAAAAAACTGCTTGGTTGGGGCCTCAGTGGGAATTAATACTATTTCTGTCACAATTTTATTCAAGAGATGGGAAATGTTCACAATGCAAACTTCATAGACCACAAAACAATGATGTATTTAAGATAGGTTTTATGCCTATTTGACAACATAGCCAAGACTTCAAATTTCAGATTTCAAGGGGGAAAGCCACTGGCTGACCTCTCAGAAGTCCTGTGTCAGTGTGTAAAATGTCCTACTGTGTATTTCACAGGTCAAATCAACACTGCTTTCTGCCGTTTAGGAGGGACTGAACTTGTCTGACAAAGTATTGTTTCTATCCACAAGAGCAGACGCAGCTCAGGGACCACTCACCGTCTCGTCTCCTTCCTTCCACACAGTCCTCAGTGATGTCAGTCTGCTTTGCCCGTTTTCATCCGAATTTGGTGGTTGGTGGCACCTATTCAGGCCAGATTGTCCTCTGGGACAATCGCAGTCATCGAAGGACCCCTGTCCAGCGGACCCCCTTGTCAGCTGCTGCACATACGGTAAGTCAAGCTTCTACCATACTCCTGTGACCTACCCAGATCCCGAAGAAGAAGCATCTCATAGGACAACAGTGGCTGAATTAGACATGACTTATAGGAACTGAGTCCTAACTGACTACAATGTGACTCAGTAAAGAGTAGATAAAGTCAGATTAACATAGCACAAAAGAGGCTACGGCAGGAGAATCTAACTTTGAGACCAGTCTACACTACAGAAAAAGAATCTGTCTCAAAAAAATTTAAAAAGAAAAATGGGTTAAAGAAGCATTGACTTATTCTTAGGAGGCACTGGTAGATGATTTCTATGATATCTGGACCAGCCTGGTCTACATAGTTAGCTTCAGACCAGCTAGGGCCACATTAGAAAAAGCACTTTCAAGAAATGTATTAATAATCTTCAAGTTCTAGAAATTAGGAAGATCTCCTTTGATGTTCCAAAAGCCATCAGTGAAGATGGTTTCCTGTAATTATCTACCTAAAGAACCTCTTCATGTTGGTATTTTGAGATGCAAACATGAATTTTCAAATAGACTACAGAGAGTAAGTACCATGCCTAGTGATGGTGTATGGGACATTTGCCAACACGCCTTTTCCATTTGCAATTTGAAAGAGTACTATGGCTTTAAATTCTGGAATGTGTAGTGTCTCAACATGAAGTCTACAGTGACAGTATAATCCCCAGGGTTAAAAGTCAACATCTCAAAACCATTACCCATAATTTAGTAGAAGAGGTTCAGTATAGTGTTCACAATACAACTGCTCTGTCATTTCCTTTAAGAGAATGACAGGTGTGAAGAGCAATTGTTAGGAGGGACAAGGAGACAGGCATGTCTCCATCAATCGTCACTACCTTGAAATTCAGGGTAGCTGATGTTCCTTCTCTGAAATGCCAAAATTATGCCCAAGGATACAGCCCCGGCATTGTTTCCAATTTCCTTAATGCTGTTGCTGCATTCTGTCATCTTCTGGCCGCAAGATCATTCCAGCTTAGAAAATGGGTGGCTAGTCACTTAGCTGAGACAAGGAGGAGGGGAATTCTCCAGCTCTTGTTAAGTTTGACAATGGGAAATGGCAAATGCCAAGTCAGTCCTAATTTTGATTGATTGGGGCCAAAGACGCATGCAGGTAAATTGGTTCTTGGGAATCTTGGGAAATTGATCTCGCCTACCCTATTTCTCCAAACTAATAACAGAAAATTGTGGCCCAAGAGAAGACCAGTACAGTGCAGGTGTCCTCTCGAGTAGCACAAAACCATTCCTTGGCTCTCTGTGGATGTCTGGTGCATTTGTGAACAAGCTTCCAATTTTTCAGAAAGTATAAATCCAACTGTTCGGAGATTTAGTGAAAATCTTTTGGGGGCATTCCAAACTCAGGAGTTCTTTTGAAGACTTACCACTTCTCTGCCAAGTAATGAAGAATGTGGCCATCTCAACTCAAGTGTTGTTATTATCAAGCCGAGTGGCACTGTTTCTGTTAGAAAACAAAACACACATACATTTCGTCTCCCTCTTGCTGTGTTTTGTCTAATCCATAGCTCAATGTGTACAGTTTGTTTTGTGTTTGTCTTTCAATTTCCATCGTTGCCTGCCTGGTCCGTGCCAGGATCAAACAAACAAAAGAAGTCTCTCCATGGAAGGCTTGTTAATTTCCTTTCACACCCACCACACGAATGTATTTGGGGCAACAGGAAATCATAATTAAAACAAAATCCTTCTGCCGCACAGCATGTTTATTTCTAAAATAAATAAAAACAAGCTGTCATTCTATTGGAAAAATGAGTTGTACTGTTGCCTTTTTGTCTGTTTCTTTCCATTAAGTAATCATGTGTTTGCATGGTCCTTTGACTCGATGACTCTTTCTGACCCAACTTCTTTCCCTCCTGGGCCTTTAGGCTTCCGAACTGATTACAGTTTGGGCTATATGTGTTGAGTTTTGGTGGTTAATAACAAAGTTCTATTTGATTCTTGCTAAAAACTCCTGGAAGTCTTCAAGTTCACAGCAATGTGCCGTGCCTTTCAGTAAAGGGATAAAGAAAACTGGATTCAGGGCAGTGCCTTCTGAGATTAGTCCCATCAAGTAAAGCAGCAACATTCTGAATATTCATTCACACATATTTGTCAGTTTTGCTAAATCTGTTATTTTTAAGTTTATAAAAATTCATGAACAAAACATGAGGAACAAACACCTTAAAAATATATCCTTTCAATAGTGGTCATTGAAGAAGTGTATCAACAGCGTAATGCCAAAGACATAGAACAAGCTTCCCGTGAAGTCACAGATTGGAATGTCCAAAGGTAAATCAACTAATCAGATGGTTTCCAAAAGGAAATGCAAGGCGTCTTGAGATGGTTCTGTCAGTACAATGCTTGCTGCACAAGCATTTTAGGCCCTGAATACAAATCCCCGGCATCCACATAACTTTGGTATGCTGGCATGCACCATTTTTGGAAGGAAGGCGGGATGGGTCAACCTGAAGAACAGAAAGCAAAGCAGCCAGATGCTGGCTCTTACCTCGACCTCAGTCCTAAATGCAATACTGCATAAATCTGATATTTTTGAGTGAGTCTATTACATCTACTTTTCCATTTTCTCTCTTCTCTGGCCTTGGCCTGCTGTACAACTTATCCCTTAAGTTTCATGACGCAGTGCTTTGGGTTCCAAAATACCAAAGACCTGAAAAAGACTGTTGATTACAGTCTCACATTTAGTTTCAAATATCTGCTGTACTTACCATTGGGTGGATCCATCAATGCCAATAAATGGGAAAGTGTCAGTTGGAACATGAAAAAGACATAGAAACTTACTGCCACTCCATCAACATTAGTAAAAGACAATAGAATGGTAAAAAAAAAAGTGTAATCTAGCAATGCATAAACCTGACTTATGTTTCAATGTATTTAAAATGGCAAATCATTGCTACACATATTTCTACATTATACAGTCAAAATGCAGGTCCTGTATTGTTCTCAGAACTTTACCCTTAGGAAACTCTGATAAAAGACAGTGTATTCAACAAAAAAAAATGATTGAAATGAAGAAATGTTGAGAATTAGGTAGCCCAGGAAGATTTGAGGGGATTAGGGATGGCTATCCTAAAGCAAGATCTGGGGATTAAAAGTGGGATATGAAAGAATAATCTAAAAATGTTCAAATAGTTGCATTGTTTTGACTCGAATGCACTGAGCTTTCTTGATCACAGCTACTAGAGGGGAACCCTCAGCAGTTAATGCGAACACTGACTACCCTGTATGAAAGGTACTGCAGCTGAGTTTGGATGACTTCTAGGAAGAGGCAGCCAAGAAGCTACACTCAATGATTATTGCTGCTCTTTCTGACCAGGAGTTTATACGATAATAATAGTCTCTGAGCCATCCTTTCTACAGTGCCAGCTTCCAAGGACTGAAGACTGTTTCATTGTAGTTGTGGCTAGGTATTATGGACACTAACCCATCAAGAGTCCAGCTTCAACTGTCAGCTGTTTGTACGGAGAAGCATCGAGTAAGCTGTGGTTTGGCCTCTTGTGGCTAAGATGCCGGAAATCTAACCCAAATTGCTGCTAGGTTCTGCTTATTCTAACCTCCCATTTAGTGTTTAGTGAGCAGCTTCAAATGGTTTTAGCCTACTGTGTAGACTTCTATAGACCAGGATAAGCTTCTAGAGACCTGACAGATGACTTACTTGCCAGGATGTATAAATGACCTTTTTCAAGGCTTAAGCCAAATTTAAGCCTCTGTACAACTCCAACTGATATTCTAAAAAATAAACCTCTCATCTTAGACTTTGAAATAATTTACAAGAAAACCCTAATTCTCTCTTGCTAAGTATATTATTGCAGTAAGTTCACCACCAATACACCCCTCCTCAAGTTAAACTAGTGAGTATTAATCACTTTTTAAAGACAATGCTATCAAATGTGTGCCACTAGCTAGAATGCTAGAATGCATCAAACACAGTCCTTCCAAGACTATAGTTCTATGCCTGTAAAGCCTGTCTCTTCACATTCACGTTGAACTTAGAAGCGATGCTATGTAGTAGACTTACTTGTGTAATTCGAACCCGGCTCCCTGCTTGCTTCTGTCCAGCAACAGCCTTTGGTTCTCACTCCCTTCAGTTCGATTGCACTGCATCAAACTTCACAAGGTGAAGCTTCGTAGGTATTTCTACATTAGTAGCTGGCTCAGGACTTCTACAGAATTAGCCTTACAAAGGGCAAGTGACTGGAAGGTCATGGTAGTCAGATGCTGTCACTCTGGAGCCCTTGTCAGAGTAACGTTGACACTCAGGTGCGGTCATTTCCCCTTGCAGCAGCCCCTGATCCTCCATGTTGATGTTTTTACAGCATCCTGTGTACTGTGTCAATGTTGTTGGGACCCAGAATGCTCACAACCTCATCACTGTCTCTACCGATGGCAAAATGTGTTCCTGGAGCCTGGACATGCTCTCCACCCCACAGGTGCGTCCCTTCTCTCCTGCACATTGCAGCCTGCTGCTTCCAAGACCAGCCTGCATAGGAACATGTCTCCCAAAGTCCCAAAGGCCTACTTTTAACAATCTGCCCTTGAAGCCAAAACCTATTTCCTCTACCACAAATTATGTCATTATTGCACTACGTTAATCCTTAGGTCAGTTTCAAATGAAAATGAAATAATCCATTTGAAAGCACAGTGATTAGAGCAGTGGCCTGTAGTGTGACTTGTATTCCCCCTGCAGCTTTGGGAAGCAATGAAAATAAGGGTGGAGCTCAGCAGAGCAACCCCTTCTGGGGACTTGCCTTGAAGGAAAAGAATCCCAGCAAAACAGAAACCCAAGCTGCCGCTTGTTTCTGTACCCTAGACGACCGCCTGTTTTCCTCTCTGGAATGTTGGTGAGCATGGCTCCTGCCATTCCTTACTCACCAAGCGAGAAGCTGAAAATGAGAAGGTTCCCGTTTTCCCAGACCACTGCCGATCACAGCAGTGGAAACCAAACAAAGAGCTGGGGGAGAGAAGAATGCCGGAGGCTGGTGTCTGAGTACCGCTTTTAGAGCATGCACATGTGACATGCACATGTGTGCAAGCATGAATGCAGACATGCTCATGCTGTTCACATGTCTTTGTGTGAACAAATGTAACATTCTCCCCCAACTTGAAACCATGGAGAGTTCATTGAGATAGTCTTTGGAAATCTTTATATGGAAAAAAATTATAGAAAATTCGCAGCAGGTAATTCTCAGTCTAACAATTCTTGCCCCCTCCCCTGGAATGACAGCTCTAGAACGTCTCCCATTCCATTTCTGAAGAGGACTAGTTCTAAGATATATGAGGACATGTGGAAACTGTAAAGACTCCATTTAAGTCTCCACAGATGCAGAGACGACTAAAGCAAGGCTTTGCACATGACTTTAGGGGCGGGGAGAGAATGCTAATAAACAGCTCACAATTCAGCTTCCTGGTTTTGCCGATCTTTATCAGGCCTGCAGTTGTGTGCAGATAGTTTATGGTTTTGTATTAAAATTCTCAGCAATGTGTTGTTTTCTTTTAAGAGCATGGAGATTATAAACAGATATCAGAGCAAACCCTCTATTTGAGAATTTTTAATTGCCCATTTTGCTGATTAAACATGTGTTTGTTTAGGTAAAGTCAGTGATGTGGGAGCTGCGAGCCCATTTTTTATTATTGTTAGCATGCCCACAGATGCCTGGTTCTGCATAGAGATGGAGTATTTCATAGTCTTGTCCCCATGGAGAGCAGGGATAAGTGGGGTATCCCACAGTTGCCTGTCCCTCTCCCCCTGCACTCCCTCTCTGAGCACCTCCCTCCCCAGTGAGTGACCAACATTCATTTCCTTCCTTACCACTAACTTTAGAGACAAAGCAGAGCATCAGATATTCCTATTTTCCATGTGACTGTCAAGGCATCCTGCCCTTCAATCCACACGCTGCTATGCTCTCAGTGTGCTGGTCTCATGAATGGTCAGTACCTGGGTCTCAGGGCTGGTGTTACTGTACCCTGTCAGCAAGGATTTCCAAATCATGGACTCTGTGGCCAAAACAGCTTGGTTGAATTGCACAGAAAAATCATAGTTTTTGTACAACTTCACAAACAGTCTGTTATGAGCTTCAGCTACACCAAACAGGCTGCTTGGTATAAATAGCCAGGAATAATCAGGGACATCCTTGATAGTTGTTCTTTGTTGTCATTAAATTTAGCAGCATATCTTTCTTAGATACTTATTTGAAGTTGTGTGTGTCTGTGCGAGTGTATTCCACATGTGTGAAGGTGTTCATGGAGGTCAGAGGCATCAAACATCCTTGAGTTGGAGTTACAGGCAGTTGTGAGCCTCCTGACATGGGTGCTAGGAATGGAATCCAGGTCCTTTGGAAGAAGCAATCAGTGCTTGAGAGCCTATCTCTTCAGCCCCAAAGCATATACATATACATATATATATATGTATCTTTTGACATACTCTCTAAATTTAGCAAATAGTTACCATAATAAAGACCTATGTGCTATATTAATCACTTACTTAAATACATTTCTTTGTGAGCTCAGAGTCTCTACAGCCGACTGCTATCTTTCATGGGGTCTACTTCCTGTTGGATTCTGGTTTCTATGACCTGAGTGACAGTTTTCTGGTCTCAGTTCACGGAGGACCTACAGTCCCTCTGTGACAAATATGACAAATATGCCTGTACATCTGATATTAATATGCGTGTTTTCTCACGAACAATTGATTGTGAAAATGTTTGTAAATACAAGGGTATTATGTGTTTTATTAAAGCCTGGAGCTGACAAGTGTAATCATTACAGCATTAACTTTAGTTTCTGCACCGTTAGTTTCAAAATTCTCACCTGTCATCTCCGGCTGACTGGGGAAGCGGTGGCACATGCTGATGAAATCCAGCAGGCCTGAAACCAGAGACATGGAACAGCCTGGATGGCAGGGGCAGTGGACACAGTGGGGGTCTTTTGTAGTGCTGTGTGAAAAGCAAACAGATGATTAAGCCAAATGATTTTTCCATGCTATCCTTGGCATGGCGAGGAGTTGACAGATGGAAATGTAACCACACCGGTGTGTTTTGGTAGGAGAGCATGGAGCTGGTGTACAATAAGTCCAAGCCTGTCGCTGTTACGGGAATGGCTTTCCCAACGGGGGACGTCAACAACTTCGTGGTTGGCAGTGAGGAAGGTTCCGTCTACACAGCTTGTCGTCATGGAAGGTGATTTCTCTGCTTTTTTTTTTTTCTGGGGAACGATGTAGATTATTACTAATCTACTTTGTAAGATAGTTTATTTCTGAAGAAGTACAATGCATGACTTCAAATCTATTAACTTAACAAACACATCTGTCTGGGGCCCTGGTGACTTAGAAATCTTTGGGCATGCTTGACTTCTTCACAGTATATTAGAATATACTCACTGTTCCTATCACAGTCATTTTTTTGTACATACGATCAACCTCCAACCATGTATAATGTGCACCTCAGAGACAACACATGCAGCCCATCTCTATGTGCCTTCATGAGTCAATCCCTCTGCCTTTGACTTGGTCTAGCATTTCTGTCTTCATTGTCTAAACCCTCAACGTTGAACATACAACACCGGCATGGTTCCACATTGAAGTCTTCTTGACTTTTTTGAACAAAGAAACAAAAACAAAACAAAATAGACAAACAAAAAATACACACCTTGTTCATTATAGCTTATGGAATTTCACCTTGTTCGGTCAATTCGTTCTTTCAATGAGTACTTGCTAAGAACCCACTCTGTGTCAGATGCCATCAGGAGAATACAGTAAAGAGCAAGGTAACCGTGTCCTTGCTGAGAGTAAAGACTGACACAAAAGCAAACTGTGGTTTAAGAGCATCAAGACAATGGAAGCAGATTAGGCCAGAGAGAATCATAGCCAATCACCCTGATTATTTATATATTCTTTCACATACATCTGAATATCATCTATCACATTCTGTTTCAATCAGTCATTTGTCTACCATATTTCTCTTGTTAAACTATTTCTGTTTCATCTTTGGTTTCCTGCCTAAGTGTCTGGCCCATAGTTAGTAGGTGGAGAACTAAAATTAAATGAGAAATGAAGAAATCTATCTAACAATATCTAACTAATGATGGAAGTACCTTAAGACCTTTCCTCCAAGCTGGTGGTCCAAGCTAGTGGTGGTGGCACTGGGCAGTGGTGGCATATGCCTTTAAACGCAGCACTCTGAAGGCAGAGTCAGGAGGATCTCTGTGAGTTCAAGGCCAGCCTGATCTACACAATGAGTTCCAGGATAGCCAGGACTGTTACACAAAGAAACCCTGTCTCAAAAAGAAAACAAACAAACAGAAGCAAACAAACAAACAAAAAATCTTCCCTCCAAGTCGGAAGGGTTGAAACAGTGTGAAATTACACAGAGCTGTGCAGTGCCCAGGAGACACTGGCAGACACCTCTGAAATCAGGAATAGCAAAGTGGATGCCAGCCACTCCTAACAGGTGGCCTCACACCTTAGAAAGAACCCCTGCATTCACACAGATGCTTAATTTCTCTTTAATTTTCATAGTTCTCAGCCAACTGATTTTTTAGCTCTTGCACTTGTCCCAGGCTGTTGAGGTTTAACAAGGAATCATGAATTGTTTCAGCTCAGCGACATGAATTTTTCCACTCTAGTAACACAAGCTGTGATGTTCCCACTGGTTCTGTTTCTAAACACGCAGTGTTTGTCCTGATTACAGGATTTGAAGATGACTTGGGAAGTTCAGTCTCACGGGTCCATGTCCAGCATCTCTATAACAATAAAACCAGAATAAACCCACACACCAAACATAAAAAAAAAAAACCTCAATTTCCTCAAACATTTGCTGCGCTCCTCCTCTGAACAGGGTGTATTGATGAAGATGCTAACTAAATGGGTGTCAATTAAAATTTTTATTTTGTGGCTATTGCAAACAGGACAAGAGTATGTATTGTTGTTCCAAAGAATGTGTCTCTGATTCACACTACAAATCTTTGTACTAATGTTCGATTTTGCTTTTGACATGGGTCCATCCATCAGAACTACAAAATGCACATCTTGGTAAGGCCATAAAGTAGCAAGTCCTGGCTCTGCAATCCTGTTAAATGGGTCATTTAGGGGTACAGGGGACAGGTGGGTGGGTTCTATTTTTCACCTAGCATAAACTGCAAATCCAATTTCACAAATTTAGCAAGGTCCTCACTTTGCACCCCATAAGCCCCTTCAGGATGCTGCTAAGAACAAGCGAAGCCCCACCAGGGGCCACTTCACAGATCGGCTGCTCCTGCTCCACCAGGGCCCAGCTTGCTGGTCATGTGTTGGAAGCACTGTTAGCAGTTTTACCGGACACGCTCTCTAACTTGTTACATGGCAGATGCTCAGCAATGCTTTGCTCACGAATGCAAAGTCTACCCAGGACAAAGACATTTATTGGTGCTCGGGGCCTAAATATTTTAATATCTGATTCAGTTCTGCATTTAGTGACATAATATTGAGATTCCACAATCCCTCCATATTTGTCAGCCTCATGCATATGGATTTTTTAAATATAATACTGTGAGTATATTTTCTAAGAGTTTCCTAATTGTGTATGACTACATGTAGGTTATTATTACATAAAGAAGGCTGGAACTAATCCCAGCTCAGTTAAATATCCACGTCAGAGAATGATTTTTTAAGCCATGCATCCCTAGTTCTCAAGTTTTCTTTTTTAAGGAGCTTAAGTTTTCTCTTTCTGTTATTTAATTCAACAAATATTTATAAAGTATTTTCTGAATATTAGACATTTTGAATCATTAAATGTAAGGTAACTTCCCTTATGGCCTTTACAAAATGAGTCTCTAATCTCTCTTCGGTTTCCAATTAAATGAAAGCATTGTTTTTCCATATTATATTGATACCACGGGAATTATTTTGAAGTAACAAAGGTTCTATCAGTTGTTACATTTTTTTAGATGTGTTTACTTAATTTAAGAAATTTCCTTGGAGGAATAAACAGTGATTGATTCCAAAATTATTGCTAGCTAGTAAACGTAGAGGGCACAAAATGGGCCTGCGCATCTCAGGCATTGCAGCAGCAGAAATAAGGACACTCCTGAGAGTCAAGTACATTTTTTTTTCAGCACAAAAGCTTCCCAAAAGTAACAAAATCTGTAAAAGCACTAGACATAGATAAATGATAAATTTTTCTCATTAAATTCTGAAGATTTCTTAATTATAAATGGCTTTCTCTTAAAATTGTTACAGAAATGCTTGTGTTCTCAATTGTGTATGGTTGTTCTAAAAGAGATGAATACTATGTTCTACATCATGTATGGTTATTCTAACAGAGATGAGCGCTGTGTTCTAGATCATGTATGGTTATTCTAACAGAGATGAGCGCTGTGTTCTAGATCATGTACGGCTGTTCTAACGGAGATGACTGCTATGTTCTAGATCACGTGTGGTTGTTCTAACACAGATGGGTGCTGTGTTCTAGAGCATGTACGGCTGTTCTAATGGAGATGAACGTGGTATTCTAGATCATGTATGGCTATTCTAACGGAGATGAACACTGTGTTCTAGATCATGTATGGTTGTTCTAACAGAGATGGACACTGTGTTCTAGACCATGCATGATTGTTCTAACAGAGATGGACGCTGTGTTCTAGACCATGTATGGTTGTTCTAACAGAGATGAACACGGTGTTCTAGACCATGCATGATTGTTCTAACAGAGATGGACGCTGTGTTCTAGACCATGTATGGTTGTTCTAACAGAGATGAACACGGTGTTCTAGACCATGCATGATTGTTCTAACAGAGATGGATGCTGTGTTCTAGACCATGTATGGTTGTTCTAACAGAGATGGATGCTGTTGTATGGAATCAATCACTGCTTTGCAAAGAACACTAAAATGCTGTATATTTCCTCCCACAGCAAAGCAGGCATAGGTGAGGTTTTCGAAGGTCACCAAGGGCCAGTGACAGGAATTAACTGCCACATGGCAGTGGGGCCCATCGATTTTTCTCACCTGTTTGTCACATCATCATTTGACTGGACTGTCAAACTGTGGACCACAAAGGTAAGGATGCCTAACAGAAACTGTCCCATAATACACAGGGGGAAAGGTTTCCCACAGGGGAGTTGCAGAGAATAACTGTACCTGGCATTGAGATTGAGACAGTCCACTGTCACAGTAGGGAGCTCCATCTGTCCAGGAGTTAATTACGGTGTTAAGGTCTTTTCAACGTTCATATTTATTGTAAATGTCTAAGTTATAGTTGAAAACAGGCTAATTGAAAAAAATGCAAATGATTCAAATAATGATATATCCAAAGTCCTCCCTTGCAATGTTGCTGACGTTAGCCAACACGAATCTCACTGTTAATCTCTCTGGGGTCTGTCACATTTACTTACACACATTTATAGCTATGGGAAAAACTGTTTGTGTGGTTTTCTCATTATTTTATTGTTTGTTTTTTTTTTTGTCTATTTTGGTTTCTTGAGTCTTTGGAGGTTTGAATATGGTCCTATGTTACTTATGTTTTAAATATCATTTATACTGCGACAGAAAAAAAATCAAACCAGACCATAGTGTCCCACGTCTCTCTTCCCAGTGCTCCAGAGGCAGAAGCAGGGAAGGCATGGCCACAGAGGTGTGAGGCAGCTAGTCAAATTTCTTAACCACTCCTATGGCAAAGGCTGTTCTGATCACAAAGTGTGACCCCTAAGCACAAGGTACTTTAAGAATCAGGAACCCAGCAGAACTTTCTGATTTCTATTCTGAAGCAGGATACAAAATAATTTTGTGTCCCCAGCTACCGAGATTTTGTCAATGGATTAGAAGCCATGCTGAGTAAGATCTTCTGGCCAAAACATCAATAAGGATAATACTTTAAGAATGTGCAGTGCTTTGAAGAAAATAAACCCACATAAAATTTTTATTCATCACTTTTGGAAAAGAATAGGCAAGTCGGCTCATTGCTTTGAGAATTGGTAAGGAAGAGGAAGAGGGAAGTATTTGTATTACCTTTTCCACAAGACTGGGGCTCCAGGCTTACAAAAAGATTGGTGACAGTTTTTCTTTGTCAACATATTCTAGCCAATGCAGAAATATGAAACAAATTTGAATTTTTTAGCTTTTTACAACTACCAATGACTGCAGTAATGATTATAGCTGATAATATGTGAAAATTGAAAAAATCTGTAATTAGGATATAGATACATCACTTTTGTAGAGGGCTTGCATACCAAATCAGTCCTGAATTTTATCAGTCTTCAGCTTTCTGAAATTAGATGCAAAAGGAGACACAGATGCCACATGTTAAATAACACCACAGGTACGTAGGCAGCTTTGCCAGACTGTGGAGAAATTGACAGGACAATGGATTTCATTTCTACAACAAAGCCAAAAAGAAAGCAAACAAACAGAAACCAAATGTAAAATGAAATTATATATCAAAAACAAAATAGAATAAAACCAAACATGAGACTTTTCAGATAATTTCAAAATAGGGCTCTTACACAGATCTTAGTTAAAGCTGACAGCTTGTTTGAATAGTTAGGAAGCTTTCAAAGACATATGACTACTACTTAATGGCATTCAGGAATTTTTAGAAATGATGATGATATAATTATGTACACGGCTTTATGTTTTAGGGATGCATATAAAATTTTTTATATAAAATATATCTTTTGATTCTCAACCCTTTGGTGAAGATCAAATGCAGAAAACTTACCGATGTCAGTGATTCAAAATAAGCCATTTGGGCAAGGGAGAGCTTGTGAATACAGAAAAATGAGATTGAATGTGTGGGGGTAATTATTGAAGCTGAGTGATTGTCATGACTCTAGTCCATTTATCAGTATATGTTTGCCATGTTTGAAATCTTCTCTAAGAACTTTTAAATGAAAAATACGCTTGTTGCATTCATCAACCCATAAGCCATCAGTACTCAGGGAAAATACAATTTCTTTTGAGTGTTGTAGATGGAAGAGTCTGTCCCACCCAGTCCCACAGTCGTTCAGCACAAAGAAACACACAGAGGCTTATGTTAATCATAAACTGTTTGGTATATTAACTCAGGCTTATTGTTAACTAGCTCTTACAACTAGTTATTAACCCATAATTCTTGTCTATGTTTAGCCATGTGGCCTGGTACCTTTTCTCAGTAAGGCATTCTCATCTTGCTTTATCTGTGTCTTGCTGACAACTGCATCTCTGCCTTTCCTCTTCCCAGAATTCCTTAGTCTGGTTGCCCCACCTATTCTTCATGCCTAGCTTCTGACCACTCTGGGCTTTATTAAACTAATATGTTATCCCACAGTTAAAGGTGCACAAATAACAGTATGTCAAGGAGTGGGTGCAAAGTGAGAAGGAACTGAAAAATCAAGGATCTTCCTTTCTTTTATTTCTTTTGACCATTTAATTTTAAGATGGAGTCTCTTATAGCCTAAGGTGACGTCATAAACACTATATAACAGACTAGTCTTGACCTCCTGAGCTTCCGACCTGAGCCTCACTAGGACTAGGATTACAGGCGTGCACCACAATGGCTGGTTTTTGATATTATTGTTACTTTTGTAGGCGTTACCCTTATAGAAGAGCTGGTAAAGCAAGAAAATGCAATCCATAAATATAAACTGGAGGAAAGCATCGTCAGCGTGTCAGCACAGACAGTACCCAAACAAAGGGCAAGGAATTTTAAATTTGAGCAATGGCATCTATTCTGTCATAACAGAGGAACAGGAAGCACAGTGGGAGATAAGTACAAGCCACCAGGTTTAATGACTGGAGGAAGCCAGCACTGATAATGGCTATTTTCTATAGTTCTGGACTGGAGTTGTGCCAGAATGTGATGGAAATAAACTAAAAGACAGACGCCTGGAGGCAATTGGTGTTATACATTCAGGCATAAAGGAAATAAAAACAGCCAGGAAAAGAAAGGGGAGTGAGGGATTGGAGGTTCAAGGATGATCAGAGAGTGGGTACGAAGGAAGTAACTGGGAAAGACAAGAGTGAGAGATCACTGTTGGGAAGTAGGCTGTCTGGACTTAGTACTTCAGGGAGGCTTGGCTCCACTCGAGTTTCTAGAACTCGTTAAGGATGTGATTGTCCATAGCTGAAATCCAGTGGAGGAGACATTCCTTGGAAATACGAAGAACATGAAGACAGAAGGCCAAGATGCTGTGACGCTGTGGCTCGGGAATGGGAGAACACTGGCTAGAATGGGGCAGAAAGGGAGACTGTGATTGCAGCAACTATGTCTCCAGTGAGGTAGGTGGGGCCAGAAATGGTAGAGGCAGGATTTTCCTGGAGCTGAGAAGCAGTGAAGCAGTCTCCACAAAGCACGAAGGAAGCCTTTCCACTCGCGGTTTGGAAAGGACACACAGTGGCAAGCAGCTCTAGCTGAGACAGGAAAGGAAGACTTATGTCAGTCGAGGACCCCACGGAGGCAGGCAGTACCTATTGGAAGGCTGACCACACAGCAAAAAGCATTTCCTATAGAATGAGAGGCCCTGCAGTGACGGGGAGGCCTAGCATTGTTGGAAGCATCTGGAAAGATGGGAACTGTGAGTAACTGAATTAGAGGAAATACATAGTAATAGAAATTTATACACCCTCCCCCCTAAAAATCCTGTGTAAACCTACAAAGGAGGGAGGAAATGGGGCGGGGCTAAGCTCAGACTTGGAATTCTAGCAGAATGAGGACCACTTGAAGGGAGTTGAGATTAAAACACATTACACATCCATCCCCAGCCCTGACCACACCAAGTTCCATCATTAAACCGCTGTCAGGGAAGACTTTGCTGTGAAGCAGAATCTTTGTTGGAGTGGTTTTCCTCAGAAACAGAGGGCCAGGCTGCATTCCAGGCAGCTGAGTCAACACATGCTTCGGCAGACATTTCTATCTGAAGGTTAGAAAGTAAGAGTCCAGAGAGGATGCAGCCAAGGGAGGGAGAGTCGAGAAAGCAGTCTAGACAAAGGTCTAGAAAGTAGCTATTAATTTTTATTTAATAGATAATGACTAGCCGTGGGAGGATTAATTGAAATTTAATTTTAAAAAATTTTTATGATACAAGAAAGGTTAATTTTCACAGGCAGCATGCAACAAATATTGAGCTAAAACTGCATTGTGCTAAATGTTTTCAATGTATTGTTGTTCCATTAAGCCTTCACCATGAGTTTCTGAGTTGATAATATCCCTTTATAGAACAGAGATTAGAGGGCTAAATGACTTGACTGGTGTACTTGTCAAATAATTGGGAAAACTAAATCTAAACACAGTGTTGTGTGATATCAAAGCCTAGTGGGGCAAGTTGGATCTTAAAAGAATGCAGTCATTAGGAGTCTGTTTTAGAAGTCTGAATCTGTTAGGGTCTAAAGAAAATAGACAATAAAAAAATACTGATTGATAGTGGGGCATTGAACTGGGTGGTGCTGGTGCAAGCCTTTAATCCCAGCACTAGGAGGCAGAGTCAGGCAGATCTTGAGGCCAGCCTGGGCTACAGAGCAAGTTCCAGGACAACCAAGATTACACAAAGAAACCCTTTCGCAAACAAACAAGCAAACAAAAAGTAGTGTATGGTTGAAACATGGAGAAATGTGACATTAGGTGATGTGGGAAAGAGGCTCTTGGTGGGGGGGGTGGTGGAAGGGAGGTGTGTGAGGTGTGTGAGTAGGTCCAGCCAACTGACTGTGCAGAGTAGAGAGGACAAGACAGAGCTGAGCTGTGTGCAGCCACAATGAGATATGGTAGGGAGAGAAAGGACGTTAATTCCAGACATTCAGAGATGCGAGATCTGATCCCTTCTTCTGGAGGATGCCCAAACCATGCAGACTTGAGGGCCAGTTGAGGCTAAAACACAGAAACTAACATAACCTTTACAAAAGAATTCACCTAGTGCTACATTTTGCTTTAACTCTTTGCAAGGTATTATAATGAAGGAGTGAAGGAAACAAATGTACAACCTTCACCCCAGGAGATAATGAATTAAAATGTAAGTAGGTGTAGAAAACGGTATTGTTATGATAGTCATATTATTGACAAAATACAGGAGATCTCCATAGATGGTAGAGCAGTCAGCTGTGTCTTGACTAGAGTTTGGAGAGCCCACACAGGGCATGCTCTCTACCTGTGGAGACCACTATGACGTCACCCTGTGTCCCATCAGCATCACCTCTTCCTGTTTCTCTGGTTACCCGACTTCCCTTCCTCCTATTTATTGAAACAAAGTAAAACACAAATGCCTTTCCTTCACTTTGTTTCCCCTTCCTGTCCTGACCATCACCTGCCTTTTCCCACAACCTGCAGCGTCTGTCTCCACGACCTCCACTTGACCTCCTCCTTCAAAAGTCACCCTGACCCTCTTGTCTGTTCCACTGGTCATTTTGCCAATTTCATTTCCTTTGATGACTTTGTTGCTTTAATGTTGGCTTGTGCTTCCCAGAGGCCTTTCAGGGAGCATCACAGAGTGGGGTGGCACTCGGAGTAGAACGAAATGCTTGAAGTCTGTGCTTGATGGCCCTTTAAAGAGAAAAAAGAAAAAAAGCATTGCCTGAATAAATTCTGTTGAGCACCAACCCTTACCTTTTCTGTATCTTAGCATATTAAATTTCCTATCCATCAAAAAAGGCTAGAGTTGATGCTCAGGAATAAAGTATGCACTCTTGGCTGGATTAAAACATTCATTATTCCTCTCTGCTTTTCTGTTTGCTGAGGTTTGGGCTAATTTTTTTCCCCGGTGCTGCTGTTTAGCTTAGTGGCTAGACAAGTTATGAGTCTTTGGACTTTTTATCATTTCATCCAGCTTGGAAAGTTTCAGTGGATTCCAATTAAACATTAGGTTAATATTTATTTTGGTCTTGGTACAGTTACTTAAGGATTTAGCTTCCTGATACTGTTCATGTATTTGCCAGGTCGGTTCTTTTCCTTGGACTTCCAAGAGCTTATGTTTCTTCTGCTTGTATTGACACTATCTACTAAATTCTTTCTGCACTAGACTTTTGAGCTCTGAAACTTAACTCCCTTCTACTGACAGATCTACTATATGGCCTGACTTAATTCCCATGCTGGTATTTGATGTCAGTGCTGGACAAAAGCCTGGCGTTCTCATGATGCACATGTGATTGGTGGAAATCCCTTCCTCTCTCTCTGAGTGTACTCTGACATTGTATAATCTGTCCTGGTAGTTAAAATGCATTTCTGGCTGCTAATTTTTTTTTAACAAAGGAAAGAGTCTGAGGAAGAAGTGTTCTAAGTGACTGACAGATGGTGACTTTATACAAACAAGTCAGCTGCTGGGCAGTAGCTGTGAAAGTCAGTAGGGCCAACCTGATTTGTATAGCCTCTGCCAGGGTTAAAATACAAAGTGAATCTCTTAACTGATTGCTTTCCATCTTAGTTACTAGAAAAGAATAATAATTTGAAATTATTTCAAATAAAAATCTGGAAAGACCTTTTCCTTAAAAATTTCTTTCCTGATGAGTTAATTAAAAATGATTATGTGTTGTAATAAATGTTTATGATGAGTAAATATACCACAATGATAAAATGCTTTTGTCTGCTGAATCACAGTGATTCTGTAACTATAATGTCCTCCCTTCCCTAGGAGACCATGGGATCCTTGAGGGGAAATTTGTGGGGTTTTTTCTATTTATATTCCCAGTGTCTGGCATAACACCTAAAGTCTGGTAAACACTTAGTAAATCATTGGCTTAACATGTAAACAAATGAACCCCGGATTCTCTATAAGATGTGTGTTAAAGATACATTGCTAAAAATGTTTTATTAATAATGTTCTGAGAAGATAAAATTCATAACTCTGTATACATGTATTATAAATGTAAGACTGACATTAGGTTTTGAGAATCTAGGAAATAGTTAAGAGAGTATCAAAATAATAAGTTGAAAAATCCCTGGGCAACCATCTAGGAATAGGATGGCATCCTCCTGACATGCCTTACCAGGGCAATGCATAGAACTGCGATTCCCACTTGAGACCGGACCTAAGGCTCCGAGTCCCCAGAACGTGTGTCCTCAACTTTGTGCTCTCTAGAACACTGGTCCAGTGATGGAGGTAGGCAGCTCCCGCATCTCTGGGTTCACTCTAGAACACTGGTTCAGTGATGGAGGTAGGCAGCTCCCGCATCTCTGGGTTCACTCTAGAACACTGGTCCAGTGATGGAGGTAGGCAGCTCCCGCATCTCTGCATTCAGGATGCTTGCTCCTGGACAATCACTCCCTGCAATGTTACAGCCCTCTTCCAAGCAGGAGTGCTCTCTCTCTCTAGAGATTATTCTGGAAGTCTATCTCTTGCGCACTATCACTCCTTGAGAAGAATAGGGCCATGCATCCGTCTAACTGAAGTTCATAGGGGACGTACCCAATTCACAGGAAGAAGGAATGGAAAGGGGAATCCTGAAGAGGTATCTCAGAGCCTGTGACATCCAAGCGAAGGATAGAAGTAGGGAAAGGGGAATGAAGAGGGAACTCAACCAGGATGACGAGGCTATGGGAGGGCACAGAAGCCTGGGTTAGTGACTTACTAGCTGCAAATCCACGGTGAGTAGTTAACCTCCTAGTCCTGCACTTTATCCGCCTATCACTATTTCATTGGTGTGTGAAGCTTAAACAGGACAGTGTAAGTGAAGATTTTAGACCATGGTCGAACACACGAAAAGTGTTGCAAGAGGTAGCTACGGTTATTACCATCATTGTTACTAAACACAGTGATGCTCTTGGAGGCCCTTAGCCACCAGCCATAGCTTCCTAAGGGAAACTGTGGAACTTTAGTCAATTCCTTTATCCTTTATGCTTCTTATCATAGGACCACCGGATTTTTCTGGCTATGTCCATCCACGACGGGTGCCCTACTCACCCACTAACAAACCCAAAACAATGGGGCCAACCAATCATGAAAGGGAAACCTCAAAACTGTGGATCAAAATAAAGCTGTGATGTCGTTCGATAGATGGCAAGGAGAGCAGCTTCTGGTAGAATGGGACCTAGCTGTCTTTTGCTTTGTCATACAGTGTCACAGTGGGCACCCAGGACCGCTCTCCTCCCCAGTATTCCCAGCACTCTGTCAGGCTAACAACTCGTATCCGCTGTGCTTGGGTTCTACACTCACTCCGAAACACACACCATTACTCTTCTATATTTAATGTGGGAGAGCTGTGCACACTCTCATGGTTCCCCTGCATTCATGGTAGGTATTTGATCCATTCATGGCCTTCACTTCTAAATCTCTCTAGAGACGGTCTCTCTAATGTACCATACATCAATTTTCTGATGAAACTGGGTTATCATCAACAACAAAGTTACATTCAATTGAATGCTTACATGACTGACATTATACCAGTGGTGTTATACAATTTTATGAATACATTGCCGTGTGACCTTATCTTTTTTTATTTTTGAGATTGTTTTTAGTTGCATTTCTCCTTTTCTCTTTTCAAGCCCGCCTGTATAGTATCCCTTCCCACTCTCCTTCAAATTCATGACCTCTTTTTAGCAATTGTTATTGCAAGTATAAATATACATATGTATAGTATATACATAAATATAGACATATAGTAGACATATATAGTATGTCTATACTTATATATATATAACATATATACTTATATATATAAATAGTATATATAAATATATACATACTATATATTAAATATAATAATATATACTTTATATATAAATATATACTTTATAATAATATATATGTATTATATATAAAATATATATCATATATTATATATATAATATATATACTTTATATATAAATATAAAGTATACTATTTATATATATAGTATATGTATAGTATATAGTAGACATATATAGTATATGTATAGTATATATGTATAGTGTATATATAGTATATGTATAGTATATATTTGTCTACTATAGACATATAGTAGACAAATATAGACATATAGATACACAAATATACATATATATGTGTGTGTGTGTGTGTGTATATTGCAGTATATGTCTATATATTCCTTAATATAACCTGCTGACTCCATCTAATGTCACTTGTGTGTACGTTTTCAAGGTTGGCTGTTAAGCTCTGGACAAGCAATTGGTGCGCTGTTCTCTGGGGAGGACCACCTTTCCTGCTCCCAGCCTTGCTCAGTTGCTCATAGTTTTTGGTGTAGAGCTGAGGTCTCAGGGACTTTTTTCGACACAATTTGATGTGTCCATTGGTGTCGTCATGTTGGTGACACTTCATGGATGTTGCTTCTGATGTTTCTAGGAGACGCAGTCTCAGAGCCAACTCCCTGTTCATCTGGCTCTGCAAATCTTTCGCTCCCTCTTCTGCAATGTTCTCTGGGTACTGGGTGTGGAGACATGTTCCCTGGGACTGGGCTCCACAGCTCTGCGCATTGACTGGTTGCGACTTTCTCTGGTGGTTTCTGTGTGGGACCTCATTTCATGACTGGGTCCTTCTGCTGACTGTCTGCTTGCTTGCTTGCTTCAGTCGTGTGTCTGCATTTGAATGTTTGTATCAGCTTGGAATTTCTTTCTAGCTTCAGATCAGAGTGAAGAGTCCTTTCCTCACCCTTCCTGGTGGCAGCAAATCACCATAGCTCGTACTTCCTGTCATCCTTCAGAGCTGCGCCTTTGCTTACCCCACAGATCCTGATACCCCAAAGGGAATTTAAATATAACAAGGAGGAAACGGTAATGTTCATCTGATGTAGGTCCTCAAGAAGTATATAAAAGGATTTTTATTCTTAGAAATCCCAATATTCAGTTCTATTTACAGAAGCTACACATTTAACTTTTTGATTATTTACTGTACAATTATACATTCTTTTTTTCAAAATGGTATTGTATTCAATTCATTTTAGTTTGCCCACATCATATGTAACATAAAATAAGAACAATTTACTCATTAGGAGAAATTACAACTTTATCAACTTTGCACAATATATAATGGAAAACTATCTCATTCTTATAGGGCTTTGTAAAGAATAAATGAATTTTTGTAGTGGAAAAAATAAATACAATTAATCCATAAAAACTCTCCTTTTTTTCTTCCAAAGTGGAGTAACCAGCCTTCCCATAAATCCAGGGAAACCAAACCTCTGTGTTTACTACTGGAAACTCACCAGCTCTGTGGAAGTTTCTGGAAAGGAATGTTGTGGAACTGGCAGAAGATCGAAATAGCTTTCTCTCCTGACCCCTGGTTCACTAGCTTGAACTAACTAAGCCTGAGTCTAAAGCAAGACAGTGTCTGTGTTGTCACCAGCTTTCGTCTTACTTAGGACCTTCTATAAAGATTAAAAACTTGACCTTTTTTAAAGAAATGTGCTGTTTTATTACAAAGAGTCTCACAAAATGAAAATATCTCAGAAAGGAAGCTATGCGAACAATTGCCACCTGAGGAGTTGGAGGAAGACAGGGCAATGTGAGGGTTTTTTCTGCTTGGCTGAGACCAGTGGGAAGGTATAAACAGAACCAATCAAAACTGGCTGATATTAACTAAACCTGAAAATCAGGGCTCCCAGAAGGCCCAGTCACCCTCTAGGTGACTTAATAAGGACATCTGAGCAGAACAAGCAGGCACTTAGCAATTGGAGACTTTGTCTTCCAGTCATTTTCTTTCCACTCGGAGCCTATGTAGTTCAAACCTCAGACCTGAGCAGGATGGCCAAGGTAGCTTTGGGGAGCGCTCTCCCAACATGGCTGCCCTGGGCGCTGGTCTCTGGTTCCTATCAAGTCCCTGGGGGCATTGTGTTTAATATATTTTATGTAAATACATTGAGACGTGTAAAACATCAAATCTGAGAGATTAAGGAGAGATAAGGGACTTGGGGAGAAGTCAGAGCCACAGATATTGCTCAGGCCAACTTGACCTCTTCTCGACCCCTTCTGGTTCTGGCTTCTCCTCCCTGGCTTTCTCCTCTCCTGTGACTTTTTTTTCTCTTCTGCATTGATCTCTTCTTCAGCCTCTGATTTGACTCTTGGCTTTGTTTAAATTTGTGACCACCTTCGCCCTCAGAATTCCTGTTCTCCTTTGCCAGGCCCAGCTGCCCTGCAGGGTTCAGCGCGTGGTCAATCCTTGAGTGTTATGCTTGTGACACTTACCTTCAGCCCATCTGTGAACCTATTTGTGCCTGACTAATCTGAGTCCCCAGTCTCCCTCTCCCTGTGCTGCTTTAACAGAGGTCAGCAAAAACTCACCTGTGTTGTTATTTTACTGTTAGAACCATTTTTTAGTGTGGAAGCCTGTTGACCACCATCATGATCTCGAATGCATACCCTTGTATGTTCTCATTTCTTCTCTTCATTGTGCTTTATGCTAATCTAGATTGGTGATAGATTAGAATGGCCATGCTTCCCTCTAAGAATGTTCCTTCTAACCCCAAACCCTCAATGTCTATTGATAAAACAGCATGTCTTTATTGAGTTTGTGACAAAATCAATATCTCTGAAGAGGGTCTCCACTCATAATCTATATTATCATTTCAGAACATCCCTACAACATACATACAATAGTGTGCATATGTAATTGTATGTCTGTGTATATGTGTATGTATATGTGTGTGATTGTGCGTATGTATGTGTGTATGTGTATGTGTGTGTGAATGTGTGTGTATTATGTCTGCGTATATGTGTATGTATATGTGTGTGATTGTGTGTATGTATGTGTGTATGTGTCTGTATATGTCTGTACTCTTCACAGGAGTCTTCTTAAGGCAGAAGAAGGAACTCTATGATAGTTTTGTAAAAAGAATATAAAAGTTAAGCAAACAAACAAATGTGTTTTTTGAGAGGTCTCAATTCTTCAAGAATGACAGAACTACATAGAATTTGGAGACCCTCTGGCCAACCAGAATGGGAAGTTTTTACCTGAGGGTGAGAGAGGACAGCAATCCGTGGACCGTTACCTGCAAACTGACAAATCCCTGATCTATTAGCTTCCATACTCATTTTAGAGAACCCTACCATCTTTTTCTTTCTTTCTGATTTTCCACTCTTCAGGCAAGAGTCTCAGAAATTCAATGACGCTCTTTCCAACTTACACATTGGCAGTAATGTCAAATAGACTTTACAGACTGGTCAGCAGCAAGGTGTCTGAGCAACACGATCAAACAGTGTGAACTGGATTGAGACAGAAAATAAAGAGAGCACAGAAACTGAGTTTTAAGAAATAATGTGTAGAGGTGGAGAATGTGGCGAGGCATTTAGAGCCACAAGGAGCTGTGTGTGGAGACCTGTGCAGTGCTGGTGCAATGCTGACCCAGTACAGAAACCCTGTCTTCTCATAAGCACTTGTGACGAAGGCTGTAAAACCAGAGTTCAGAGAGCAACATGGTAGAGCAGTGGCAAAGAACTCCGGCTGCTCTCCCAGACAATCAGTTCCAGCACTCATGTAGGACGCCCCACAAACACCTGTAACTCCAGTTCTAGAGATCACACTCCTCTTCTGGTCTGTGATCACAGATGCTCCCATGTGGGAGAGACTTTAAAAACCAAACCAACCAACAAGGGCATCTGGTTAATATCTAAGAATCAACCTTAGACCACTCTGAAATTCTCCACTTCAAATCCTCTTTTATTTTTCAGAAAAGAAAATTGGCATCTAGAGAAGAGTGAAAAGAGTTATTTGCCCCCCAGTTTTAGCCCCATATTTCCACCTCATAGTCATTATAATCGGGTTCAAAATCAGTGGCCTGAATGTGAGCTAATATTTAAACTATCCATCTAACTCTTCATGATTTAGTAGTGGACTCAGATTTGAGCAACTTACTGCATTTGATGGCTCGGTGGTTGGTAATTTTAAGCAGCACTCATAGCTACTCAGTATAATGCCCGTAACTGTAATTGAACAACTGACTGCTCCCCTCTTTCCCACTGAGCTCTGAGTTTCTGGAGGGCGGGGACCATCTCTTCTGGCTCACCTATCTTCCCTACAACTTCCAGTGGGATTGTGATTACACTGTGACATGTGTGAACTGTTGAATTGACTGATTACAGATCAATAATAGCATAAACTAAGAGGTTTTATAGTTACTACAAGTTTATTTCAACTTGTGCTCAGACCTCTAAAGACTGAAACTCAACTAGGTCGCCAGTGGAGCCGCAAGGATGTTTCTGTCGAGCATCTTGGTTTCATCTCTGCTTTAGTTTGCACCTTTCCCCTGCTCCACTGATCTCCTTCTGCCCAACCCTTCATGCACAAGGATTTCACTTATGCTCATAATGTTTATGAAATAATTTATTTATCTATAGTATTAGCATCAATGAAACTTTCAAAAATAACAATGAAAATGGAATTAAGATTCTACTGCAAAATGAACACATATATTGCTTTCCCTATCTACTCAAAAGAAAATTAAATTTGGTCAGTTATTCATTCATGAAATCAGCACCCATGGAGAACTTAATGTGTTCTTAGTCTACTGCCAGGTGCTGTAACAAAAGCAGAAATGAGCCCCAGTCCTGACATCACAAGCTTCACAGTATACTTCTTCTTACTCTGCCTTAAATAATGAATAGAAATTCTTTTCCCCCCTTAAACACAGTATCACAATGTAGCTCTGGCCAGCCTGGAACTCACTATGTAGACCAGGCTGACCTCAAAAATCACAGAGACACACCTCCCTCTTCCTCTGAGGACTGGGGTTAGAGGTGGTTGCCACCATACTGGGCTGTAAATTCTTTAAGGAACAAAAATTCTGGTCAGTATCCCATATTGCCTTATTTTCATATGAAGGAATTTAAATAAACATGGAGCAGAACAAAGTGTTTGCATGTTCAACACAGCTACTTACTGAAAAGCTTGTATGTGCTGGAGTACCATGTAACAAAGTACCATAGAGTACCACGGAACAAAGGCATGAAGACACACAGAGACTGCAGCGCTAATTTTATGGGAAGAGGAAGCAGAAAGAAGCAGATAATCTATTCATGTTATTCACCAGTTATAGCTGTAAAGTTGGCATAAAAACCGAGGTGATAATCCAGGTCACTGTTTTAGGGGACATAGAGGGCTAGGATTTTGCAAACCTAGGTCACAACATTTTAATCAAACAATCCATATGTGATCTCATTTTGCATGTTTCTTTTAAATGGTTTATAACAAATTGTGATCAATTTAAAATAGAATATTGGTTCTTTTAAACATTGGCTCCAGTCAACAATATCCAGTTTGGAATCTCTTCAAAACATACATGTTCTAGGAGGCCGCATTGCAGCCTACTACAGTTTAGAACACCAGATGACGCTAAGCACTAGTCCTTTGGCCATTCCTGAACAAGAGTCACCGAAAAGAAACTATGCTAAAACCATGGCATTCAATAGACACAAAGAGAACTGTATTTACATGTTGAGAATTGAAGCAGGAAGGAAAACTGAGTACTTGGTAATGACATAAGACTATAGTTAAATATAAATATTTAAAAGAGACTCTCAGAGCGTGCTGAGACAATTTCTAAAAAGACTCTAGGGCTGGTGATATGATTCAATTATGTCAGGCATCAAGCCTGACAAACCTGCATTGACTTCTTGGAAACTATATGATGGGAAAAGCGAACAAACCAACTCCTGAGAGTTATTCTGACCTCCACACATGCAGCACACATACACATACATGCATACATACATACATGAACACATGCACAGACATATATACATATATGTATGCATATACACATGCACACATGCATACATACAAGTAAAAAGGAGCCAAACACTGAGGAAGAATTTCTCAAAATTCTGCACGTTTGGAGATCAGATTATAGAACATGTAGATTCCATGGAGAAGGCAGGAAGAGACAGTTAGTGAGCAGGGGTGGGAATAGTAGGCCCTTCAGGAGTAGGGGAAAGCTTTGATGCCCAAACAGACCACAGTGGAGGAGGCTGTGAACAAGCCCTCCTTGCTGAAGCGCACTATACATTAGAGGTGGAGAGGAGTCCCTCAAAAGGTTTGACCCAGCCATTTCCCCAGTGAAATCGATGGCCACATTTGTACCCAGCACTGACCACAGGATTTGTGTCGTGACACTTTCTCAATGTAGCTATTTGTACTGAGCCTGTCACTAGCTCTACAGGAGGTAAGAATTACTCTCCTGGCTCTCTCCCAACCTCAGCATGAGAGCAGTGGCACACAGAGTGAGTGGGTGGGTGCAGGGGACAGATTCCTTAAGACCTGCAGCCCTCAGGGAAGAATGAAGGGCACAGGGAAGCTTGCACAGGCGTAGGGACACAAGTGCCAAGCAAGCATGTCCCCACGGCACAATCCTAGGCTTGCCATTCCCTCCACCTTCAGTGGGGCGCTTCGATGTGCCTCACCTGTGTGGAAATAGACTGGCCTCTTAAATTCATTCAATCCTCCCCACCCCCATTTTCAAACCTCACACTGAAATGTGAAATCTCAGCTAACCACCCGGATCCTAAGCAGAAAGCCCCGCTGTTCTCATTCTCTTGGTTTCCTATTAAACTGCAGCTGCGGGCCGCTCACCATATGCAGGGCATTCATTTCAACCATTTGACTTCTTCAGGCAGGGTGATAACATTTGGGATTTCATTTTTGTTTGTCCTACAAGAGTCTTGAGTTTAGGCCAAGAAAGTCCAGGCCCAGGATGAATGTGCTTTAGACCTCACTTTCTGTCAGGAGGCCAAGTGGACTTGGAGAGAGGGTGGAGCTGTCTGTGGAGACATGATTTTCAGTTCTGCCCTTTGCCTCTGGAGCCAGGGCTCTGGCGCACAGCCAGCCGCGTGGAGAGAAGATTATGGTGTTTTCTAGGTAATTTTAAAGAGGACAAGCCCAAAGCAAAGTCAGGTGGTTTCAAGTCTGCATTGAATTTTTCATGTTCAGGATTTGTCATGAGCCGGGTTTTCTACAGAGCTCATTTTCAGTGATGAAGGGGGCTGGAGTCTCCTGGAGACAGGCATGTTTTGGTTGTTTGCTAATGACCTCTGGTTTTGCTTATGCAGAGTCTTGTTAACAAATTGAAATGTAGCGAAATAAAACATTCTTTCTTCCCTGCTTTATTTCTTCCTTTTTTTCCTCTTCTTTCTCTTCTTTTTTAAACAATAGGAATGGTTGCAGTACACTGTCAAAACTGAGCTACAGATATTGGTTATTGTAGCATCATTAATACTGTGCAAAGATAAATTAGTCACTTCGGCAATCACACACATTCTTCAGATCTCCTGTCTGTGCTTTAAACAGAGCCTTCTCCTTGGGTTTGATAGATCCTATTGTTAAGAGAGCTGCAGAAATGTATTCAGAAAGTCTTTGAAATTTTTCCAACTTCGGGAACGTATTCAGCAGTAATTAGCCTTCAAGGCGGCTGCTAAGGGGAGCTTGGCAGGGGGCTGCTCTTGAGTCTAAAAGTGAACCCCAGGCCGAGCCTGAGAGGGTGTCAGCTTTAGGGCCCATGCCAGCTCTGCTGAGCCTGCCCTGCGTGCTGATCCCACCTGCCTCTCAGGGTGTTCCGTGTCACCCGCTGAACCTTTTTTCAAAAAGAAAGCCCAGCAGAGGCAGAAAATACAGGGAATGGCAAGATAAACCCCAGTAAACTCTGAATTCGTGTGCAGCAAATGACACTGAGGTGACCAGCTTCGGCTGTCTCGATGAGCAAAGTGATTACTGTGGTCAGTGAGGGTATGAGTTCAAATCCCCAGCACCCCTGTATGAAACCAGACTTGACAGCACATATCTGGGAGGTAAGGACAGCAGGATCCCAGGGGCTTGCTAGGCAACCAGTCATGCCAATCGGCGAGTTCCCGGCTCAGAGACAGACCTGTCTCAAAGAAAGAAAGGGAAAGAGCGATAGGAGAAGACATCTAACATTGACCTCCAGATGTTCAGGGACTAACATGTAGGTCTGTGTACATACATGCATACACTACACATACAGAAATATTAAACATAAATAGGAAATAACTCCTACCCCAGGCAGCAGGGACTGGTTTGCTGTGACAGAGCTGCCATTTCCTAGTCAAGGTCAGCCAGATCCCTGGGGTAGTTTGTATGGAGACCACATCAGTTTCCAGTGTCCCTTTCCCTGTGGTGACCTGTTCACTTTGTCACAAAATGGTGATGGGTATTAGATAAGCCAAGTTGAAATTTTTCGAAAGGTTTTGCTGTCTCAAGAACTGGAGGACATAATATATGTTCATTCCACCCGACTTGTCCCTCACCAGAAGGTGCAGTAAAGCTGACGGTACAGCCACTGTCACTGTTTGCAAAGGGACGTGTTCAGAAAAGGCAGAGGTAGCTGCTCAGAAGGAGAGTGTCTAGTATGGTCAGAGACCCCTCCATGGGGGTGAATTGTCAGTAGATAAACCCCAGGGGCATCCGTGAATGAGAGAAAAATGGAATCCTGTGCCGCTTCTCCTTTAAGTCATGAGTTTGTTAGTTTGCCTGGGTAAAGCGTTGCGGATGGAGAAGTTTCGACAGCAGAAATTTATTTCCTCCCTGCTCTGATACCAAAAGGCAGCTTCTTCGCAGAGTTTCTGTGTAGCCGATGGACGACAGACCTTCCTCTGTGGCTCCGAGTGGTTTCTTCCTCCTGCGTGTGTCTGGGTCCTACACTCTGCTTGTAAACATATTGCTCCCATTGGATTACATTCCAAAGTCAAATATAAACTTTATTACCTGTTAGGAAGTTTTATCTCCAAACACAGCAATCACATTCTAAGGTACTGAAAGCAATGCAATTCTTCCCATAAGGAAAACTGAGGCTACAGTATCCTGGCTTCCCCTTGATTGTGAACCAAAAATAAACCCTGTTAGCATCACGGGCTTCAGAGAACATGTCTTCACCACCCTGGCTCCTGTACCCGGACACTATAGTCTCTCCAAGACTAACATCCGGGGCAGTAAGATCTTGAGGGAAGTACAGTTGGTGTGGCGAGGTGGCACTGACAGCTGCCTGTGATGATGGTGAAATGAAAGCCATTTCATCCCGGGTACCACCTTACAGATGTTCTGCCCGTGTCCAGCTGTCACACAGTGGTGACTTGGATCCAAGCTCTGTACCATTCAGCTGCCTGGCATCACTGCTCTTCCTGGGCAAACACGTGGGAGTGTCTTAGGGGAGCTGAGTTCATCTCTTTCACACGAACACAAAAATCATTTGGAATGCAAGAGTTACAAAGGATTTATGGATTCATGCTGTTGTTTTAACTCTAAAACTAACTTTCACCTGTTCTTAATGGGCTAGAATACATCTTATGTTTGACTTCTTGTACTGCTATGGTACAATGACTACTCCTGGTGAGATTTCCCACACTGATTTGCCGAGTAGCTACGCTGGTTTACGTTCCCAGCAGCAAGGTGAGAGGGTGGCTTTGCCCAACGCTCTTTGTCTTCTTCATGGTAGCCATTTGAAATAGGATAAGATGGAATCTTAGTGAAGTTCAGATGTGCATTTTCCTGGCAGGAGGAATGTTGAGCGTTTTGTATGTATGGATTGGGCAGTTGTACTTCTTCTGAGAGTTTACTCAACTCTCTTGCCCATTTATTGACTGGGTGGTCAGGTTTTGGGCTTTAACTTTTGAGTCATTTCCACATTCCAGATATTAGTCCCTTGTCAGGTGCACAGCGTGTAGAAACTCTTGAAAGGCCAGTGTGTCAGCACTGAGCACCGTCCATCCCAGCCTTTCTTAGGCAGCGCTAGGGCTCTCGGCATGTGACTGTGACACCCTTGGCCATCACTCTGATCCCACTCACCCACTCATCTTGTTAGCTCTCTCCAGCCTAGGTTCTGTCCCCTGGTTTACCTTGGCATAGCCTTCTTCCTCTTAATGACAGGTGTCCTGTCCCTCAACACTTCCTGTAAGTAGTTCCCTGTCCTGTCCTGACTCCGTATCTGGATTTCTTTTGACAGTTTAGCTTCAGAGTCACTTCTAGACCCAAATGCACTCTGTTTAAAACGCCAGTTATATCTCTTTCCTTTGCTCTACTTCTGACTTCAGCTCAGCTAAAGGTACCAAATACTCAGTTATTCATACTCAGAAAAGATGGAAACTTCATAAAGATATTAGATATCTTCAGACACAGTTAGTACATGACACATTTATCAATGCATACTTAATAAATTAGCAGGTAGATTAGCAGGTAAATTGCATCAAGAAGTCTTAATATGCCCATGATCAAAATTATTATTATTTTATCCATGTGGACAAATACTCAGGCTGACTAGGGGTTCCCCAGTTCTCATCTTGACATCTTCCCAGGAATAGCATCCTGACTTCTGTGACCAGGCTTGCTTTGCTCTCCCCACTTGACTGTCTTCCTTCCCATCCCAGGATCTCTACATCTTTCACAACAGACCTCCTCACCTGTTGTAGATAATACCTTCCTGGACCACATCAGATGGCAACCTGAAACTCAGTCTTGGAATTCCTTTGGCACCTAACAACTGTAGCACAGAATCAGTACCTGGCTGTATATCTGCTCTCTTTCCTCAATGTAAACAAGACAAGTAGCAGGCTGTTTCCCAGGGATTCTCAGACAAGGTAAAGTCCTTGTTGAGTTTTACCTGGGAATTTTATTTCTCTTCTCTTCAGACAATGCAATCTCTGCACCTCCTTGTGATCTCAGTGTGTCCTTCTATCCTGGTTTCCATGCTGCTTGGCTCTGCTTCAGTACCAGCTTGTGATAACCACTCATCAGCATGGCGGCAACAGCTTTGGAGACGTCTTGTCCTTGGTGGAGTTCTCTGTTGAGTGTTTGTTCTTAATTTTGCAAGATACATAACTTGAAGATGAGGCAGATCTTCCCAGAATAAAGTGTGAAAATGCATCTCCAAATTCATGATGTTCGGATTCATTTCAGGTCCCCACTCTCCTTTCCGGGAAGTTAGTGCTTGAGAACAACGTCAGATCTTGACTGTTCCTGATTGTCTAAGGTAGAAAGCCTGCATTCTCTTCTTAGATGATCTCGGATCTCCTACCTGAAGTGTGTGCTTTCTAAAAGGAAATTAGGGTGTCTGTGAGTGGGGTGAATGCCTTCTGACATGGTGTCGTTTAACAATGTGTGTTTCTGCTGTTGTGCTGTTAAATATCCAAAATACCAGAAGGAAAACACACACAAGAAGGACTAAAGTTTTAATTTTTACAAGCAAGATGAGCAAAATTGATGATCTGCATTGGTAAGAGTTTGCCAGATAACAGAAAACACCATCCCCACAACTTCAAAGGCCTCTTAGTGTCTTTCTGGTAAACTCCATAGCCAAACCATGTCTTTTTTTTATTAATCATCATTTTTATCCCTTCTCTCCTTTCTTAACATCAGACAAAAAAAAAAACATTAAAATTGGCTTCTGGTAAAACTACCTGTGCTGTCACCAAATTCTGTCCCACTCCACACATTTGCTGCGTCGTTTTTTTAAAACTCACCCATACAGAATACTTTAACTGTGAAGGAAACCACAGGCATAACCATAGAGCCATGTTCCAACGCAACCTGTGTGCATACTTCCTGTCATTCTACTCCTCAGCACTCCTCCGTGAGCACATGCCTTTGAGCTGCTGAACATGTATGCAGACCTGTGTGACTAATCCACATAACTACAAACACCTTGGGGACTTAAAATCCACCCCGCTCACTGGATTTTCTCATTGTGCAAAAAGTAAAAGCTTGGGAAATTCTTTCTGTTGCTGTTTAAACCAAAGGGAAGGAAAACGTTAGCCTATATTTTAATGATCTACTGCACAGATTACCTTCTCAAGCATAGCTTTCTAAATAATATTGTTGGGTGTGGGAAGATACAAGCTAGCTGCTTAGAAAATTAAAGCTTCCCCCACATCCAGGCTCCCTGCATTAACTGCCATTTTACATCTAATATTACAATATAAATTAGAACTCATTTTTACCCCAGAGTAGCTGTTTTGAGATTAGACAAATATAGGTCTATCTTGACCAGCTTTCTATGACCTCTTCACTTAGCAAATTCTCTAGAACAGGAAGCAATCCAAGTGATCACATGGCTATTTCCAACATTCTGAATAACCTCACCTCATGTTTGCCTCGTGTTTAGTTCATGTTTGCTTCTTCAATAGAAGTAATTCCAGTTTTGCTAAGCGGGAATAGAATAGTCATTAAATCTGTTGCAAAGATATGGCTAACTCAAGGAGAATGTTTTGAACTTCTGCTTTATAGGGTTCTCCATTCTGATTCTCATTGAAATTGAAATAAATATGTCAGCTATATTAGCATTAAGTATTACACAAAAGGTATAGTACATCTAATACAGGAGACATAAGCAAGATGAACTATCAAACCTCACCCTTACTCTGAAAATATGCCCAACATGCACACACCAACACATTTACACACCTAAATGCTATATTCAAATGCAGTGAGATCATCAATACCAGATTAGTTTTGGTAATTGACAAATACCAACTTAGACATTTCAGAAATAAATACGATGGGGGAATCAAAGTAGGATCTATTGTTCTAGATTTGTAATTTGATGTTTTTTTTAATTTGTACATTTAAAACATTCATTATGAACTCACACTACTACTACGTACACAAGACTGAGCCTCTCAGAAAGGCATCACCAACAGGAGAAGAGTTTATGAGACCCCCACCACTCCCTACGGAGCTACTAGACTTTCATAGTTTCTGGATTGGCAGTGGCAGGAGGGCAGGGGGTAGCAACTCCTGAGATGCTGCTGCTTAAGTGAGTCCTCACCCATATCCATGGAAGCAACCCTAGATAAACACTGTGTGTTGTGGGAATTCCTTCAGCCAATAGTCTGCTCACCGACAACTTTTAAAGGACATCAAAGTAGGAGGGGGCTTTGTGAGAAGAAGAAATAGTTAAGCAGAGTGTAAAGGGAGCAAAGGGGATTGATGGGGATATATAATTCTAGTACTTTACGTATGTGTATGTGTGCATGTGTGTGTTTGTATCCGTGTTTATAAATTATGGAAGAATAGATTTTAACATTTGTGTAGGACTGATGATATAGGTCAATCGGAAGAATCACAAAGCTCGGTGCTTCACTTCTAGCACTGTATAAAAGCAGAGGAACAGTTGTTCGGGGTCATCCTCAGCTCCCCAGTCAGTCCCACTTCAGCCACAGCTACCTGACACTCATTTGTAATAGTTTGTAAGATCAATGCCACAAACTTGAGGGCTTAAAGTGGAGATTAGTACTTAAAACTATTTCAGTGGGAATATTTTTGCTGTGTAACTTACTAGCTAGTAAAATACAGTTGCATAATTTGACATGCAAGTCATAATAAATAAACATAAGTCAGGCCTGCAAACACTGTCTGACTCCTTTCTTCGTCTAATTCCTCATGATGTCCAGGCACAGACTTAACCAAGCAGATCTAGTTGCTTCCAGGTCTGGCCCATTCTCCTTCTTTGCACCTCCAATTCTTCATAAAGATATTCCCATCTCCTCTCCATGCTTCTGGGGCTCTCTACTCATCCCAACCCTTGGAGGCTGACAGGATGCTTTGGCCTAACTACTATGCGGTTGAATATGGAGCACTTCAGCCGCAGTAGCGATAGCGTAAACGTGTAACCAGTAAACGTGACTCTTCTCAACCTGCTCACCCTCTTTTTTCTGTTGCTCCACAACTCCTCCAAGAGAAAGAGAATGTGGCTTGAGAGAAGAGCCGTTGAAGGAATTTGGAGCAACTCAGCTGACCCTAGTGCTGGAGAAATAATCCTCCTCTCCGCAATTCCAAAGAACAGCTCGACTGCTTAATGTCCTCACATTGCGTCCATAAAATGTACGCCACTAGAAGCCCAGTTTCAAAGAACCTTGAGGTCAAGCTCACATTCACAAAAACGTCAGTGTGGGAAATACTCCCTTCATGAATGAGGCAAAGCTCGTAGCTTTCCCTATGGCTTTGAACACTCACTTACTAGTCAAAACCTGTGAATATGTGTACATTCTTTTTTATGGATAATTGGGCTCTTTATTGGTGGCGCCTCCTGGATTAGGAGGATTCTTCCATGCAAATAAGCTGAAGAGGAAGGCAGAGCAACAAAGAACGCCTTTCATGTGGCTTCAGTTCTCAGGTAGCTACATTTAGACGGAGACAAACATCAGGTTCCTAGATGTCCACAATCATCTTTTAAATCATTTTAAAACAACTAGTTCAGATGCAAGTCCCTGCATCGCTTTTGTTAATGCCCCAAACAGCAAACTGGCCTGCTCTGCATGTTCTTTTGAGACTGATTTGCCCAGAGTGTTGCTGTCAAGTATCAACTCCTGTACCTGAAGACAGCTGTCATGTGCATTCCTATTTAATAGCAGGCCACAGAAGTTAAGGTGACGAGGTGATATTTTGTGCATTGAAAGGGCCTCAAATTAAGTTGCACGTAAAATTTTCCAATGATGGCACTGAATTTGCAACCGCTCTCTGGGTCCAAGAGCACTGGTTTCTTTGGTTTAGTTTGTGAGTTTGGTTTATTTGTTAAACCACTTTCTTTTTATGGTAGAGTCATCCATTTTGTGTGAGCCTGAAGTTTTGGGGTCCTTTGGTTGCTTTTTCTTTTTTAAAGTGATGCTGTGGTCTCACATTTCGATGTTTCCTGGAAGAGCTGGCTGGCTCTTTATTTAAATTACTTCACAGGAACCCACAGAACAATTTTTGGAGGAGATTTTCACGTACTGATGTTGGTCGCCACCCTTCTCCCGCAAGAGGATATTGTTTGTAATGTAGCATCCGTTTGCTTTCCTTCAGCTTCCGAACTCAGGGTTATAACTGTATTGTTCGTTTTCTGTCCTCTCCCCTACCTATCTGAATAGCATCCCCTATAAAATACCCACTTCCCCAACAAAGGAAGCGTTTACAGGTCAGGTACACATTTCTATGTTCGCTTGGAAAGTTCAGCATTTAGAGACTAGCCCAACCTCAATAGCTACATATGGTGCTTGAGGCCGCTGGGGAATACTTTAGCACAAATCTTTCTATTCTCCACCCTTCAGAACACTAAATTTTATTGGGGTGCTCAGAGGTCGCCTATAAATGAGGGAGACAAAAGACATGTAGGAAAATGGCCATTTCGGTCTCCGTCATCTCAGGCTGTGTCAAGAACGGGAAGCCACCCCTGCAGAAATGATTTCCAAGGGAGCAGGTTGGAGAACGGCTGGGTCTATGGGTTGTCCCGAGTATGCTATAACGCATGGCCTGGTGGGAGAGTGGCCGGGTCTATAGGTTATCCCGAGTATGCTATAAAGCATGACCCGGTTCTCAAGTCATCACTGCAGAATGCTGCATACCGGGAAGTTTCGTTTCTTTAAATAGATTTCAGTCTTCCAACTCTCTAATCCCTAGTCTGTATTTCTTATTTTTCAGTTGATCAAAGAGAAAAGCTATTATTCCTTCCATTATTTTGAATTTCTCAGTTTTACATTATTATTTTACAAAGTTGCAAAGTTTGGGAAGTGTTTAAAATTGTTTAAATTTTTTTGTAGACACATGATCCAAATTCTAGGAACATCAAGTGAGATGGATTCTTACCGATATGTACCACAGAACAGCCTTTTAGAAAAACAAACTGTTCTGTATGCTCTGTTTCATTCCATCTTCGCTGCTGGATAACATGGCACATAGCAAAACCTGTCCTAGGATCACAGAGAACCCAGTAATCAGAGTGCTGTCTTTCCGTGTTACACACGAGAAAATTGACATTCGGAGGCACGAGGTGAAACCGCCCACGGACTGTAGCTTTCCCCCATCTTTCCTGACTGGCCCTAGCTGTGCTGCTCCTGTCTTCCGGCTGCTGTCCTCACAGTCTTCACCAGAGGCCCCCAGTCAGAGAACTGGAGTCGAGTCTTTGTCCTCTGGCTCCTTTGATTCTACTTTCCATGGCGCAACCTTGCTGTGCTATCCTGGCTAAAAGACAGTTTCCATCCAGGTCATAGCATGGAAGAGAGAATGTTCTTTTCTCCCCACCAAACATCCCTCAGAAGTGTGGGCAATAGCCTCTATGGTATTAATAGCTGCGATAGGGAAAAAACAGCCAGGAACAATGAACTATTTGTACACTTCATGTAGTGTGCACTCAGTAAATATTGCTTGAATTGCATGGGGAAGTAAAGAACAGGAGTAACAGATTTGTTGTTATTACGTGTGTGTGTGTGTGTGTGTGTGTGTGTGTGTGTGTGTGTGTGTAAGACTAAAGACAAGGTAGATGGGCCCTAGAGGGCTTGCACATAGAGAATGTGCTTAACAGCTGAAAATCCTGAGACCAAAAGTGACCTCCCCTCCTCCACAACCTCCTCACTTTCCTGAGCTATAATTTTCTTTTCCATAAACACCATCTACCTTACAGAAATTTTATGCGGATTAAGTCAGACAATGTGTGTGGAGCGTGGTCCACAGAAACCCTTCTTTTCTGACCCCCACATCAGCGGGTGCTAGTCGGCCACTCTGCTTTGTTTGAACATCAGACAATTAGAAGCAAACTGGGCTGCGTAGCTTCATGTGCTGTGTTGGAATGGGACACCTGAAGACCCAGAGAAACCTAGTGGGTGGAGGTTTTATTTCAGTGGAGTGTGCCACACATGCACAGGTTGTGGGTGACATTTTCCTTCTTTTTTTATCGGCACATTGCTAATGCTGAACTTGCCATTTGAAAGGGAAACACACAGGTGAAGGGTTTTTGTCTAGTGAAATTTGACTGCTTTGCAAAACACTTTTTATGGCAACACACTGTGCAGCAATATTTAGTTAACCAAACGACCTCGGGTATTTTCTAGAGAAAAGTTTAAAATCATGAAGCCCCTGTGACTTTGACATACACCAAGGATCTAGTGAGACTCCTTCTCAGCATTGGCAGCGTTAGTTCTCACGCTGTCTTTGCACGGTCTGTGGTATTCTAAAATCAGTGCTCATGCCCTAGTAAGTCATAAAAAGTTTGTGAGCTCTGAAATTTATGTTTCGCAAACTCAAAAGCAGTGTGCTTGGGATTAGATGCTTTCAAGGTCTTTTATGAAAATGTTAATATATTTCATGATATTTAATGCTTAACATACATTTTAATACATTAAGTATTTGAGGCAGGTCTTTGAATAGTGTTATCCTTGGAGACAAAATGAAATAGAATGATAAAATGACCTATTGAACAAAGTGTAATTACTATTCAAAATAGCACTAGTGGACAAGTGGCATTTCTGTACCTGCATTTTATGCCTGTGCAGGACATGGGACCTACTGGTCTGTAGATAGGAGCCCAGATGGTGTAGTAATGAGTTCAGTAAGTTTCCTGACCTATGAATTTATCAAGGTTAAACAGAGTCTTTGAAAATGTAAACCTTCTTTCCCTTTCCCAAGCACACACCTACCATAACCAAGCATTACTTCCAGTAACTTTTATAATAGAAGGCTCAGCCTTGGAGGCTAAAGGGAATGAAGAAGCTGTGGGAAGGCAAGGAAAGAGTAGCATTTCAGTCACGATGACGAGCAGGGAAAAACTGAGGTGAGCAGCATGAAGAAGGGAAGTTATTTCCAGATGTTTCCAAAGTGATGTCTCCAGAATAGACTCCACTTTTTCCTGAACTTCTCAGTAAAGAAAATATCAGAAAGAAAAAGAAAAAACATACTATAAAAATTAACAGAATCGCTTATCATGGGGATTGTCGTGTCTTCTGATGTAAGGTCCACGAAGAGCGACTGTCTAAAGCTGGGTAGGATTTTCACTGATCACAACAATAATGGCAGGTGTGTTGTGTGTTTATTGTATGCTTGTACTTGTATCCATATCTACAGTTCTGTGTGCTTAGATGTTGTATCCATATCTACAGTTCTGTGTGCTTAGATGTACTATTGACTGAATGAATGAGAGAGGACACTGAGTCTCTTAAAACACGTTTGTCACAGCCATCATTGACTGTAAGAGAAACGTGTTGTGCTCTCTAACAAATAGTGGCCAGCTAGATAGAGAATCAAGAATCTGTTGAAAATTTTTTTTCTTATGCAAAGAGTTAAAATGTAATATATACATCTGTCAGAAAAGGACCAAAAAATTATTTTTAACATATATAAGGGGAAATGATACAATTATGATATTGGGTAGTAAATTGATACTTGGATTTTCTAGGAAAAGTTTGAATTATGCAATCCAAACATTGAGCAGAAGATAGAAGTAAGTAGCCAATAAGCAAATAATTTTGGCTTTTAATCATATTTCAGACATGAGATTTAGAGTATTTTGTATATAAAAATTATAGAGTCATAATATGCAGGACTATACAACAAATGTCTAGTTTGCTCCTTTTGGGTGTTTCAATGGCAGATATTGTTTTTCAAAATTACATTCTCTCACAAATACTTTAGAAATTAAAAATTGACACATCTACCTTTTATAGAAACACTCCAAACACACACACACACATGCACACACACACACACACACACACACACACACACACACACAAACACACACACCCCACTAGCCAGAACTGTGTTGCTTTAAGCTATCTAAATTTTGTTTTTATCAAACAAGTGACTTTTAAATGTCATGTAACTGCAAATAAAGGAAAGAAATCAATTATAGTTACTACCATAACAAATTGTTGCATTATATTTAAGCTAAAGGACTGTGGGTTTGCAGCGATTTTCTCCACTTCACTTTCATTGCATGTACTGTGGGCATTTTGCGTGCACAAGCAGCGCACATTGGCAGCGCGCTCTCATATTTGGAGCTGATTCCCTACAGATGTGTTTGAATATCCGAAGCAGAAAGGATTTGATTGTTATATTGTATGTTATCTTTTCTTGATCTTACCACCCTGGCCTGTGTAGGCATTCCACAGAGCCAGAGAAGAGACTACAGACAGCCGACTGGAGGAAGAAGACGAAAATTCCCATTGTTTAGATTTCTGTCAGAGGATATAAGAATAGTTAATTTCTTTTATCTCTGGGGCTTTCATTATCATTTAAATTTCATTTTACATTAATTGATCAGGGATTAGTAAAGCCATTATGCAGAAATTAGAATAAGACAAGCCAGATGGAATGAATAATTCATAAAGTCCAATTACGTTTTATTTCTGGTGTACTTTCAAACTTGCCTCTGACTTCTGTGCTATTTTGATGTGACAATATTCTCTGGAAATCAAGTGTGCCATTTTAATTTATTATATCCCTCTGGAGTGGAGGCATTTGTATGCAGTGGAAGAATGTTCACTGTTTCCACTCAGAACATCAACTTTAGGGGTCTTAGAAATCCTTAGTGATTTAGAAAGGATGACATATTTTCTGTGTAAGTTAAGAGGTTCTACAATGAGCTCCATCGTTCCACTTGGTTCAGGTAAACTAACCCTGAAGGTTAAGGAGGTTAGGGTCTCAAATGGCGAGATTCCCACTTTTCCATAAAAGCTGAAACCCCTCACAGGTATCTGTTCCCTTTCCTCGCCTCAAAGGAAGAGTTAAAATATGAATTTGACCTACAGTTGGACTGAAGTGGCCGCCGTTGCTGCAGCGACAAGCGAGGACCACGAGGTGGCAGACGTTGCCTTCGGTGCAGAACCAGGGCTCCCAGGGACCGCCCGAACTTCGGAGCATCCCAGTGGGTCCAAGCCCCTCGGACCACTGCTGGGTTCAGGCTCCCTGCGACTTGCACAGCTTGGCCGGGCAAGAATTCCAAGTTAATGGCAGTCGCGTCCACCTGTCTGGAATGTCGCTTACAACTGTGTCTGAAACCGCCTCACTCCGCGGGTCCCGGCCCCGGCCCATTCAGAGTATCCCCCACTCCCCGGGATTTATTTATGCCACTGGACAGTTGTAGTCACATTAAAGCTCCGGTTCACCTTCTCGAGGACTTTCATCTCAGGAAGTTTTATGACACTTGGTGAATGTGCAAAGTTTTTAATTAGGCTCTCTAGACAGCCCGAGGCGGCGGCAGCGCCACTAAGTCTTCACGGTCTCTCTGCTTTACAGCACAACAAGCCGCTCTACTCCTTTGAAGACAATGCAGACTATGTGTACGATGTCATGTGGTCCCCTGTGCATCCCGCGCTCTTTGCCTGCGTGGACGGGATGGGGCGCTTGGACCTCTGGAACCTCAACAGTGACACCGAGGTGAGCGGCACAGGCGTCCGGGCCCAGGGCTGGGAGGGGGCAACCGGGACCACTCTGCAGTCTGATTCTTGCTGCAAAAAACGACCTTTTGTGGACAGACCCTCCAACGGCCTCTGGGCTGCGCCCATCGCCCCCACCCCCACCCACCAGCAGATGCAGTGCCCAAAACTCCGTGCCATTTCTTCGCTCAACTATAGAAAATCTTAGACAATTACTGACACTGCACACACACACACACACACACACACACACACACACACTTTTTTTTTTAAAGAGCACAAGGTGTATTCATACCTTTTCCCAAGGGAGAGGGCACATAGTGTTGAAATAATTTTATTGGCAGACACTTGGAAAAGAAAGTTGTGGTTGATGCTGTTTTTAGATAGGATTATTGAAACGGGGTTGGTTACTCTGTCACTGTTGGCTATTTGTACAATTTCTGTTTTGACTCCATACAAGATGATTCTCTCTACTGCTTTCTGCTTAGATCTACCATTCATTTAATTTTTACCAAGGAAACATTTCTTGTCTACAATATTGAACTCGAAGGCAGTAGTTTCTAACTTTGAACATGTATGCAAAAGACAAATTTTTTAAGGTGGGATTTTAACATTTTAGCATTTAAAATCATTCACATGTGGAGAAAAAGCCTATTTCTTTAAAAAGTTGATAATTAAATGATTATTTTTAAAGTGTGTATCATCTGCTTTGTTCCTTTTTTTCAGTCCCTCAAGATTATTGAGGGTCTAAGTCAGAGCCATTTGGACTTTTTCTGTTGTTGTTCTTATGAGGGGAACGTGTCCTATGAATGAATATTACATGTCCTAAAATGGCCACTGCATCACTTCTTGGTTCAGAGAGCTCTCCATAAATGCAAATGTCCAGGTAAAGAGCACATGGTAGGAGGTACATGTCAAGGAAGGGAGTCTTTTGAAGTGCTGGAGCAGGAAGCTGTTCGGCCTTTTAATTAAGGACCCTACAGCTGCAGGACATGAAGGAGGAACACAAAGCTAGGATTTTTTTTTTCCCATGGGTGGTGGCATGGAAATTTCCATCAGGTGGTGTTGCATCTGGGTATCTTTAAGGCACAGATCCCTGTACCTATCCCCAAACAGCTACCTTCTTAAAGTACTTCCATGCCGCCTGTTTCCCTTTTACCTCCAAGAACTGTGTGCTGGGGAGGTTATGTAATGAAGCATCTTTGAAACCAATCAAAAGGCATGAGTGGGACACCCATCATTGGGGATGTTGAAATGTTTATAACATCCTTGCTTCTAATAGTAAAATGCTATTACCTTACGTTGTAATGGCTTCCCAAAGTCTTTCATCACTGTTGATTAAAATCATATTGCTTCTATTTGCTAAGAGAAACTCACCCAAAGCAACCAAAACACAAACGCTTTCCAGATTGACTCGGGAGTTTGCTGTATCAGAGAGCAGGCCAAGCTGAGGTGATGTTTGCACAACAGCAGCCTCCAGTACGCAGGAAGGGATGGAGAGGCCTGCGCCCTCCTTAATAACTCCCATCTAACTTTTGTGGGGTTTGTTTGCTTGTTTGTTTTTTAACAGAAAGAGAAAGTGATGCTTTGACGTTGCTTCTGCTTCTGTGGGTGTCAGAGAGAGAAATGCAGAAGAGTTTTATGGTTAACATTTAAAAAAATCAGGGTTGGTCCCACATACATTTGGGTTGTATAATGAATGTGGTTCTGCTTCACAGTGACAGTAACAATACACGGAGTCCGACTCTAATCCAGGACCTCACGCTCCTAAAGTCCTCCTGGCATTTTCTTCTTCAGGCCAGTTGAGGAATATTTTTCAGGTATAAGTCAGATTAGGAAATAGAAAATAGATTTATTTAAAAAAAAAAGGACTGGGGGAGTCTAAATTCCCAGTCTATTTTGTTGTTCTACAAATTATACTTTTAAACTAAGTTGTACCTGATGCTCCTGTGTAAAAATGGCTTGTATTTACCTTTGATGTGACTGGCTTTTACTTGTTAGTAATTCGTGCTATATATATATCTTTTATTTGCAATTAAAATGACTGTTCCAAAAGGACACAAGAATATTAGGAAATCAAAGTTAAAGGCAAGACACATACATAGGACATCACATTATTTTAGTATGCATTTGTTCACATGTGACCTTTCTTACCTCTTAAATTAATGTAGACATATGTTGCTCTTCATACACTCATTAATTGTCAGCATATACTACAGGCTGTGGTAACCTAGTCTAGTTTCTATAACCGCTGTGAAAAGAAAGCATTTTGAATATTATTTAAAACAGACTTTAGCTTGTTTTATGACTTTCATTTCCAGTAAACTAATTTCTTTAGAAACACATTAGGCATTGTTTGAACTATATGAGGTCAGGGTTTTTTGAGTAATTTTTTGATATGTTTATATGAAGATTAAGCATTTTACTCAGCTTTTAGATTATCCAAGGTAAAATCTGATGTTGAACATAGAAAATCCTGTATGATACTTTTAAGTTGCAGTATTAAAAGTAAACTCTGAAGGTTCTCTTGCTGAATCAGGAATTTGTTTTCAGGATAGCACAAGTAATAATAAAGTGTATTGACAGAATTACAGTCGATCTAAATTCACATTGTTTTTATTCTTTGCAAGGATTGGTTAAAAATTCAGACCTAGCTTGCACAGCAGGCTACCTTTATGGTTAGAGACTGGGTATTTTAAAAAGCGAGCTGGGATTTTCGTTTCACATTCGTGTTCACAATTGGCATGCAATGATTTAAGCAGGTGAAAAGAATTTTTATTGATTTCAAGATGAAGTTTAAACATAGATCCTTACATATGATGGAGTTTGTATTGCTATTTTAAAGACAGGTATTGGTTCAAGAGTTTCATATAAACAGATGGTTTCAGTCCTTGGAGCAGCTGAACGCTGGGGTGCTAAGCCACAGTGCACGCCATGTTTCCATGTTGGTGAATCACAGTGGCAGGAGATGCTCTCGGTGGCCCTCTTTTAACCATTTTTCCCTTTCTCTTTAACATGTACCATTTCCTTCTTAGTGGTGTGCTGTCATTTCCTTATACAAGGCCAGGCACTCTAAACAGCTGTAAACCCCCAAGCTTAAAGACAGAGCACACACACTGAAGAGGGCTTGGTTCACTCAAAATCCTTCCTCCACACACTAAGGTTCTTGCAGTAAATAAATAAATGACTGCAGGTTCTATTTCAGCCCTGCTGGTTCACTGTAATAGTGATTATTAGCCCAGTTTTCAGTGCTTCTGGATTTCCAGTGTTTATTAAAGGGGGTCACACACATAAATAGCTACATTTTAACAGGGTGTCACTGTGTGGGCAGTGCCAACATTATGGACCCTTCTCTGTATCTATCATGGTATTGCCACCTGGAGAAAGAAAGAAAAAATGAAAAGAGGAAAGAGGAGAATTAAGACCCTTGAAGCTTTCTACCTGGGCACCTCTTTCCTTCTGATCCTCCACTCCCTGGTGAGACTGCTAAATGGCTGAAGATCAGAGCATGCATTGCTCACGTTTTATGAAGAATCATGTCGTCTGAGTAATTGACTGTTTCCCCCCAGACCCTCGCCCTTTGTCCTCAGTCCACGTAAACACAGGCCTCATTCTCCCCTGACGTATCCCACATGATCTGATGGTCAAGTGTGACATGGAGCTACTGTGCTCACGCACTAGACGAACACCTGATGAGATCCAGACAGAGATGCCTACCACGGGCTCCTTAACTGTGGGAAAGAATGTCCCTCCTTCCCTTTCCTGTTCTTCTCTCCTTTCTACCCCTTCAGTCAGTGGAGCGTATGATTCTAGAACAATGACTCTTTCACTCTGGTGCAGGGGATGGATGTGGCTTCGTGCACAGGAAGGCAGTTGTGACTCATGGAGAGAAACACACCGCTGTAGATTAGTATATTTATATTCGTATTTCTTTTTGTGTCGTTAACCCCTTTGGCAGGTGCCAACAGCAAGTGTGGCCATTGAGGGGGCATCTGCCCTAAACCGTGTCCGTTGGGCGCAAGGTGGCAAGGAAGTTGCTGTTGGGGACTCAGAAGGCCGCATTTGGATCTACGATGTTGGAGAGGTACATATTTGTGATGTTTTGTTTTGTTTTATCGTTTTATTTGTGGAGAGAAGATTGACTTGTGAATTTTCTTTAAAGACCTACCAAAATTATTTGCAAGGCTTTCTGGGCCACAAGAACCTTCTCAATTGCATTTACAAATTTCCATCGACTTCAGAGGGAGTTTGTTAACACTTCCTTAGGGCCTAATTTGGCCCGTGACTCCATGAGCAGCAATTTTAGTTAATGATCTGGACTCCTTCTATTTGTGCTGTGGAAACTCCCCGTTTACCATACAAAAGCATGAGAAGGTACACTAAAGCTCACCAAACTCAAAGTGTTCAGATTGAAATTGGAATTTGCCGTTTACTCTGAGAAAGTCAAGTTGTAGTTAGTGTGCTGAATCAAAATCACAGCGCTTAAGTGTAGCATTGCCAATGAAGAAGGCTGAGATTAATAAAATTTTATACCATTTTTGACATTACCATGTGAGATTTTGGTATGTCTTATTATATGACATGTAAAGTAAGTAAGTACCATGGGATGTATCAGTGTGAAAAATAATGCATCTTTTACTCCAGAAAAAAATTGAATTTGTGGAATTTGTGGCCTATCTTTACTTTTCTTATATATATATCATATATAAATACATACATACACACACACACACACACACACACACACACACACATATATATATATATATATATATATATATATATATATATAATGTCTTCTTTTACTTCTTAAGAAAGTGTTGGAAAAACTTGATTTCTGGTGAGGTTAAGGGTCTTATTTTTGTTTTCCCTTAAAAACAAAAAAAGTACAGGAAAAACAAGCAATTGTATAAAGTTACTTAGGCATAATTTGAATCTAACATTTGCATTTCGGAGAGAAAATAGACCACATCTGTATGCAGAGAGTCCGAGGCTGAGAAGGCCTCTGCGACTAGCTGGTGGACTAGCTTAGCTGACGAGAGTGAGAAAGGTTTGCACAGCCCCACCAGTCAGCATGCTGGGACTTTGGCAATCCCAGATGGGGTTTTCAGCAGTGGAACTTCAAATGACACATTATATAACGTGGTGTCATACAGTTGATTATGCTGAAAGAAGCTAGATGGCATTTTCAGATTTCAGTTGGGGAGAGAATGCATATGGTTTGCGATGGGGCTTTCTATCCTAGCATGCGAAAGGCCAAGTGAAGCAGTGGAGCGTCTCTTGCTTGTCCTGTATTTAGTCTCTTGTCCCTGCCATGGCTACTCCTGATTGCTACAAGTTAAAACTTCCAAAATGGCAGAGACTATCAACACGGTCTGCATGGTGAAGATCCAGATGGCCAGGTGCCCCGCAGCTCGGAGTCTGGGAAAGAGACTGACCTTTGAGTCAGAAATATTTACTACCCATGGTTTCCTAATCATATTTTCTGCAATGAGGACTCTTTATGTTTGATGTACTTTTTCATGGTCTTCACCTAAAACAAAGCAACAAAACAAATATTTGTTGAGCTGTTTCCTAAAACATAAAGAAGCAAGTAAAGGAAAATTTAAACAAGGTTTAGTTTTCTCTCCTACTTGCATGTTTTGCTTTTTTCTTTCCTTTTTTTTTTCCTTTCTTAATAACAACTGTTATTTGGGGAGAAAAATAAAGGTGGAAAAAGATCCAAAAACAGCAGAATAGAGATGAAATATTAAAACTCTCTGTTTCCTTCAAATGAGTGATGCTCTTTTTAGGGGGTACCTCAGTTATTTTAGTCCTTTGTGCTACCTAGCCCAGTGATCTGGTTTATTTTATAAAGGACTCTTGAAAGACTTCCACACTTCCAGAAATATTACAAAGGTGGTAGATACATCTCAAATAAGAAAAGAAAAGAAAACAGAGTAACATAGACATAATTTTCTGCAGTAAGATCCATTGATAGTTTATGACGAGAATGCCGAAACTGTGGCTCCGTATGGGGAGTGTGTGTGATTTTACAGAAGCTGCTTCAGCTGCTATGGCTGCTCAACTCCTTCCTAGGCCACTATCATCATCTCTAAATCGTGGACTGTTGTTATGCTCATATGTCTACTGTCACACTGCAGGGCAGGCTGGTTTTCATTTTTGTATTATTGCCCTTGCTTTTCTAAGTGATATTACAGACTGAAGAAATGTCTGCAGCTATAGGCCAGTCTTGCCTATTGTCTGGAGTCTAGACAGGCTATAGAAAAATCCCTGCGACACATAATAGGCCAAACAATTTGTAGGGTTGTTTATCCTTACAAATTCACTACTAGGAGAGGAAAGGGGAATATACCATTATATTGAGTGTAGGTAATGTTACAATCTTTCAGCCCTTCTCTGAATGAGTGAAAACCAGGCTAGGCTTCAACACTTGAATGATTCTTTCTGTATTGTTTGACCATACACAAAGCAGTGGTTAGCTCAGACTTAACAACGTCATTTAGACTAACTATCATTTTTCCTAAGTGTGTCTGTAAAGTATCTTATATTTTTTCTAAGGTGAAGGGTCATTTCTCTCCCTCTTTTCTATCTTCCGTAAGCTTGCTTTAAACCTTTGAAGACTACCACTGTGGAGGCCCCAAGGACTGACGGGAAAGATGGAATCTTACAGTTGAGACTTAGCTGAAGCCCACTTTCTAGAAATGGTAGATTTCTCCTGGGCAACTTCTGCCATTATTGTAATAATTGTTCCACCATTCCCCATCCTGGACCTGACAGAGCATCGCTGTACTTAGGATGAAGGGATGCCTCCAAACAGTGCCCTCCCAGCCTCCTAACTCTCCTCCACTGCAGAAAGCCATCTGGGGGTGCTTTCAAGACTAGCCAGCCCGTTGAGAATTAGAGGTCAAATCCAAAGCTGGTACATAACTGATGAGAGGAAAAGAGCCTAAGCAGGAAGCAATTTAAATAGAAAAAATATAGAGGAAGAAGTAAAATATATGGCATTGAGAACCAAATTGTCAGTAGGTTGTACTACCATGATCAGCATTCAAAATCAGTCCTCTGGTCCTCATTAAAGTTGAATTCCTCACCAGGGTCATGCTGGCATTTGGAAAGCCTTGATGGAAAAAGATAAAACCCTTCTAGATAACTCTTAAGATGTAGTCTGTGCAAGAATGTAAATGGTAGCTTCCAGAATCCTCGAAGCTGATCAGTTTGCCTTGTGGACGGAAGAGGTGTCTGTCTGCGAAAAGCCCTCTCGCATCCTTCTCATTGTTGATTTGCCCGAGACCTCTGAGACTGGAGAAGGGAAGGCAGCTGCTAGCTTGGGTGAAGATTTTATTCTGCATGTGCAGCTGCTACCTGGTGTGGGCTTGTGCAGCCTCACAGAGTCTTGTGCTTCAGAGCCCCGGGCTAAGTTGAATGCTCTATTGTCATTGTCTTGCAGCTGGAAAAGAAACTTGTCAGCAAGATGCTCCGTATTGTCGTTTTGTAACAGGCCCTGAATGTTATGTAGTCTGTTCTGTTCCCAAGGAAACTGACCATCAGACAAATCAGAAATGAAACATTTGTCTCTGACTTAGATCATTGGGGGGGGAAAAAGAATATCTCTAGAAATTTGATGAAAGAGAAGTGCATGCTGTATAATTCTACCACCCATGTCTTACATTAGGAGATTCTAGATGCCAACCCTCACAAGGTGCTTTAAGACAAGGTAGAGTTCTGTGACACCTGCCCGCAACCTCATTTCCATCCTCCAATCAATTTACCTTAAAGTATAATGTTTTGGGGGGAAGACACCTGTAATGCCTGCTTTATCAGATGAAGCAGGGTGGGGCAAGTCATCACTGCGTTCCCCACTGTGAGGAACTTCCTGTGAACACCATTGGCGACAACTCCAAGCCAGGCCAGGCGGGAAGGCCCAGCAGAGGGTGACTCTGGTGGCACCAGCTGCTAACAACCATCTGCCTCATCTGCCCCAGCTGAGGCGACAGCTGCTGCAGGGAGTCCCAGCACACAGCCCCGGTGATCACAGCCTTCTCTATTATGGACAGTTATCCTTCGTGACTCCTACGATGATAGCTATGGCTCAAATCCAGATTTACTGATGCAATTTATTAGGGACTTGTGAAGAGGTAATCAGAGAGTTCCATATGAGCTCACGGAAATCAACAGGTTGAATTATCTCAGGGCCTGTAACTCTGGAAGCAAAACATAAACCAGTCATGTTTTCAGGCTTGATGCTGTGTTTGTGTAGCACACGTTTTTGCTTGTTTGACTTCAGCATTTTATCTGGAAATCTCTGCACATATTGATTTTCACAGATAGGGGTCTTGTTCCTGCTCAGAACAGGTGCTTAGCTTCCATTAGCATAAATAGAAGCTACGCAAATCCACTGGAAGACAAAGAACCCCCTTTTTATTATTTGGTTGTAATTTTTATTCTATTTATGCTTTCAAAAATCACTTAAGTAGACAGTGGTTTCATGGATCATTTAAGATTTCTGAACTCTAAAATAAAGGCACTGGAGAAAGCTCGGCAGGTAGAACCCTTGCTGCTCTTCCAGAGGACCCAAGCCCAGTTCTGAGCACCACATCGGACTGCTCACAACTACTTGGAGTTCTAACTCCAGGGTATCTGGTGCCCATTCCAGGTCTCCTAGAGCAACTGCACACACACAGAAATAAAATTTAATAAGCCTAACTGGGCAGTGGCGGTGCACTCCTTTAATCCCAGCACTCAGGAGGCAGAGGCAGGCAGATCTCTGTGAGTTCGAGGTCAGCCTGATCTACAAGAGCTAGTTCCAGGACAGGCTCCAAAGCTACAGAGAAATCCTGTCTCAAAAAAGCAAAGAGAGAGAAAGAGAGAGAGAGGAGAGGAGAAGAAGGAAGGAAGGAAGGAAGGAGGGGGGGAGGGAAGGAGGGAAAGAAACCTAGCTTTTGACTACGGTCTGAGAAATCTCCACATTGCCAGATGGGATCGATCCACTCTAGGGTCTCATTCCATTAATTAGAACACGGATAAAATAACAAGTCATAAATTAAGCCTAAATATAACCTCAGATGTGTTTATTTTAGAATATACTCATAAGGATTTGTTGAAAACTGCAGGAGTTTTTTTTTTCCTAATGATATGTGAACGCACCTAGTTTACAAATTTAAAACTAAAAATGACTTAGATACCACAGTTCCATTACTGGCTAGAAGGCCTTTCACACACACACACACACACACACACACACACACACACACACACACACCGTACGTATATATACACAACCGACTTTCACTGTGCATGGGCTAGTGTATATAGAATTATTCACATATCCTCATGATTGATAGTCAGCATATCTACCTGTCTGTCTTGCAGACGTGTTTTCTGGAAAGCCCGCTGCCATTGTTAATGCTTCAGTGCCGGCTCGCGGATGCGGCTGTCACGAATATCCCCTAACAACTATGTTTGCTGCTTATCTGAATTAGTTAGGATGCTGTCTGCAGCTTTGCTTTTCAAAGAAGCAGTTTATCTTCCACCTCCTATTATTTCTTTTTCCATTAACCTCTTCCAGAGAAGATTCTGTTTTCAGTTGTGATAAATACATGCAGCGTTCAAATCCCTGATTACATTTTTATACTGCACAGATGACAAAATTTCAAAATCATTTTCAGCTTAAAGTAGGATTTGCAACATAAAATGATCACCTAAAAGCTGTGGTTTACAGGAAAAGCAAATCTTCTCACCCTAGCTGTGTTCGTCTGCCTGTTGACCAATTAATTAATAGGAGCATACATAAATCTTTAAATTTAAACTGTAAGTTTACAAAACTGAAACATTACAAATAACTCATATGATATGACTACTTGTGAGCCATAATAATAGCAGTTAGATCATTGCAAATTTCAATAAAAACAGTACATTTGTCAATATATTTAAATATACTGGAAAGTTCTTGAGAAGGAAAATGCACTTGAATATGTATATCAAATGTTATTGCTAAAACAGTAAATGTGATCTTAAGTGTCTGTTTAAATATTTTAAAATGGAAATGAAAAAGTAGATTCAGAAGCATATTCAGAATCCCAAAAGGAAAAATGACCAATGCAATAAACTTTAAAATAGTGACGAAGGTGTTATGTCTAAGAATTATTTTAAAATGTTTCCACGGTTTAGGATATAGCTCAGTGGCTGAGCTCTTAGAAAGAAAAATGAAAACATTTTTTCAACTTTTGCACAGTCCACAAGAATAATAAAATAATAATAATAGTAATAATAATAATAATCCACGAGATGTTTCTCTTGCAGTTAGTCGTAAATAGCACTTAGTATAGTAAAATCTGGTAGATGGAAGTGCTAGAAGTTGAACAGGGCTTGAATGATACCAAATGAACAGTGTGTTTATACATTTTTTTTCCAGTGGATTCTACAAAACAGTAATTGCTTGCTCTTCGCCATTTTCAATAGGACAAGGTATATGTTATTCTCAAAAGAAGCACGGGTCTTTGTGTAAATAACTGCTCTCCTTGGGAACTGGGTTGACAGACCGTGAAATAGAAAGTTAAAATGAAACCTGGCTGGTAAGGCCAACCAGTGCTTCCTCATGACCAAGACTGTGGATGAAGGGAGCCGTGTGGTTGCTTTTGTCCCCAGCTCAAGAAGAGCCTGGGTGACAGCTGGGCTCTGGCAGTTTCCAGGAGAGCAGGGCAGAGCTGGTGTCACTTACCAACATCTGGTTATGGCCATCTGAGCGCGGGTGTTTCTCATTAAGAAAGTGGGCCTGCCCCTTGCTAGGCTCTCGACGGCCCTCTCAAGCGCTGCCTTCTTTGATGGAGAAACAATTTTAGATGCTTTTGCCGATGCCAAACACTTCCTTTGGTTTTCCCTTCACCACGAAAGAGGGAAAGACAGGGACCATTCCTCCCATGGCACCAAGCACCCAGATAAAGGTTTGCAATCGAAAGATCAAGTTTTCTCACAAGCGTCTACACATTTGATAAACACTGGGGTTTGCGGCTGAACTTTTCAGATTTCTCATAAATTTTTTAGTACAAGAGCCACAGAGCCATGCAATGAAGTCAAAGAACACAAAAGCTTATTTGTATAGCAAATGGAGATACTAATAAACATAATTATAGGAAAGCAGCCACTCTGAATTAATATATTAATTCATTTCTTTGTCATAATAAGTTACATGTGTTTAAAAATAATTTGAGTAAAATGTATAATTATATTTTTAGTATTAACTTGATTTCTTCTGAGGAAAGTGCTTAATTTAAGAAAGAAAAGGCAGTATTTCCAGTTCCAATTAATGTTATAATTATTTATTTTATAGTCAGTGTGGTAGCAGCGAGTTTCAGTTGGTAATTATATATGAAAAAGACCATGATCGTGATTAGATTAATTACTATATAAATAGTGTGTTTATTGAAGTAGCATTGGTTTATGAAAATGGACTTAAAGTATTAATATCTTTTCAGTCACATTGTTTTCAAAACTGATACCATAACACTTAGGGCTTTTATGTGTTATGAATGGTTAAACGAAAAGAAAGCCCTAGTGTCTAATTTTATGAAAACCAAATTAAAGAGTGCATGCTAATTTTCAATATCACTGTAATAATAAATGGCATATGAACATATACCTCCTGAAACAAAACACAGTTTGGACAATTAGCCGTCTTCATATTTCTTCTGTGGTTTCACACTGTCATCTTCAACGACTGATTGGGTTCTGAAACAAATGTTACTGTGTTAAATTTTTATCATTGACAAAGTCTATGAGTTTTATAATTTCAAAACTGTTAAATTTTGTCTTAAAGAAGTGACAAGAACAGCCCTTTGCCTCAAATCATACCTGACAAAAGCCCAGGTAAACTTGTGCCACGTAGGGAATAGAGAGTTATACTGCTCTGTAAGGAAACCAAGTTAAGCGTGCGAGCACGCGTGTGTGTGCGTGCGTGCGTGTGTGTGTGTGTGTGTGTGTGTGGTCAGTGACATTACCCAAAATATAATATGAAATGAAATACCTTCTTATGAGTTTATGAGTGCTTATTATCTATGAATGTTTATGTATCTCATAGGTTAGACTTGGAAAAGGAGGAAAAATGAATAGCGATCTTCCTTTGCCAAGGAAGGTTTACATACATTTACTAGAATATCAGCTGCTGCAACATCTTTTACTTTACATTTTTTTACTTAAAATGCATTAATTATGCACCATGTAAGTCATATCCAGCCTTCTACTATTGTAGAAAAAAATCTTGCGCCTTTACCTTTAAGGTAATAGGTAGATAAAACAGATCGGTGAGTGACCCATTCCTAAGCCCTTTCTCCTGATGACAAGGTAGTCATTTCCCAATACTTATTCTTATTGACCTTGGCATTAAGCTCCCTTAGGTAGAAATGGAACACCTTCTAGTATCTAGTATTATAAAGACTAGACAAGCATCCCGTTAACAACCCTCATATGACTGTCAAATTTATCCTTAAAGTTTTTATGACCTTTGGAGTACTGAGTCCATAGGAACGCCCGACGATAATGTCCGGGTCCAGCACAGTGTCTTTCACCCAACAGTGATTCAATAAATATAGACGGATGAATGATTCCTGGTGCAAAATTTGGGAGGAAATTAAGCAAAAGCATAACTGTACAGAGCATTCAGAATGCAGCCTCAAAATTGAGTATAGTTTGGTAGACACAGAAAAGTTAACTATATTTGAACAGTTTGAAAGGATTGTTTGTCCTTCCTCTCTGTCATTGTCCTGATCTTCCTCCTGTGCCTTTAAAAGGGAGCAGTTGGCGCCCATTGCAGTGAAGGCATAATAGTTGATTCAAACAGTTGTCAAACCACGGGAAAATGCTTCTTTCCCATTGTGCTGCTTTTGGACACTATAGATATGATAAATCATGAACTGCATTATAAAAAAACCCTCTTTTATGCCCAAACATTCAGTAGGAGGAAATGACATTTCTTTTATTACCTTGGTAAATGTTTTTAAGGTGTTTAGCGATAAGCTTTCTTTTTGTCAAAACTGCTTAGATTCAGTGGTTGCTAGGAATTTACTTGAAAACCGATAGTCAATAATATCGGGGGAGGAAGCTGCGTCGTTAGTCAGCTAATGTGGAGAGAGGCTTGGCTGGCACTCCCTTCCTCGCTTCCCTGGCTCTTTCTTGATCTTTTGTACCATGGAAAGAGAGGCGATTGAAGTTTAGAAAGTTTATTTTCCATCATCGTGCATCAGCCATTGTTTCCAGCACTTTCTCGTCTTTTGGGCTGAGAAATGGATTGTCCTTAGTAGTAGACAAAATAATAATGCTCCACAATTTCAGAAGACAGGAGGCCGGTATGATTTCAATACAAGTGCAAGCAAGGTCATCTTCACATCTTGGGGAATTCGTTCCTCCTTCTTCAGCTGTTGTTTGGTTTGCTTTTGTTTTCTCCACAGGCAGAATCAGGCAGTACCCTTGCTTACATGCCACATTTTACCGTGAAGCATATTTGTAGCTGCTAATTTCTCAGGACAAGTGCTTAAGTTGTTTACTTCTTTCAATAGTTACTGACTTCCTGGAATTGATGGCAGCAAAGCTGTTGCTATTCCTTTGTCTCTTCCACCTACTTTCATTTCTTACCTTAGTTAGATGGCAATGGATTTTTTTTTTAAAGTGTTGTTCTGAGAAACATGCAGTAAAAAGAAAACATCCATTTGAAGATAGAAGGGACAGGGCTTTGGTGAACGGGTCTTTAAGCTTCTGGACAGTTGAGTACACAAAGAAAAAAAATTCAAAAATAGATACCCCCAGAGAGGACAAAGTTAGAAAGCAAGTAACCGTTCTAACAGTTTTAACTTATGACGGGCTGGTGACAGCAGTCTCCAGAGCGGTCGTGAGTGTGCTCTGCTTTCTTGACTTCTTCCGAGACTAAGTTATGTCTACGGTGTGACAGAATGCTAGCGATCATATGTCTTAACCCCGTGTAGCTGCATCCTGGAATGGGGTTCTAGTTCGTGGTTTCATCCATTGTTAACCTGATGTGGGCCTTGCCTCTCTGAGAATTAAACATAGCAAAGCTGCATTTATGTGAAGCGGGTCGGCCTGGTCGCTCCACGGTGGCCGTTTCAGTGCCTGTTACCTCCCACTTTGCTTCCATCTGTGTGTGTGGCAAAAGGAATTGTCCTTAAAAAATACAGGCTTGCTCTGAACACAAACGCATATTTGCAAGCCAGTGGGTTAACATTCTCCTGAATTTGGGTGCCATTAATAACTGTGTCGGGGACTTGTTTTGCTTTAACCTTTTGAGTACATGGAGGTTTAACTGTCTCGGTGCAAACCTGCATAAGCTTCCCTGGTTTCTGTAAATGCACTACAAAAAAATGTGCATTAAAATATAAATGTCATTTGCACACTGTCTTTTTAGCAGAAAACTTTCGTGTTGGTGTTAATACGGAAGATAAAATTGTTCTTGTGTCTGCTCAAAATTGGTGGTTAATGTAATAGTCCCACAGCCTGTTTAAAATGACTCCACCTAATTGAAAGGTTGCAAAGACGCTGATGGACCACACTTCCACAAACTGTGTATCTAGAGACTGCCTCTCTTGGTTTGTTTGCCATGATTAATGGAACTGAGAAACCTAATTGAGATTAAGGAGTATTTTCTAATCTCTTAATTATCCAAGGTTTTTAAACCCTGCTTTTGTAAGTACTGCGTGGGACATATTTTATCATGAAAAGTAGTCATAGGCAGAAGTTATTGCAGCTATTTAATGAAGTATAGACATGATCCTTGAAACATAGTCTTTACTGGAGTTATTTAAAATCAGCTGCCGTGGACTATAAATCCTTAGAATTTACTGAAAAATGAGGGAGGCATGACTGAGGACTGTTGAGAGCGGTTAGCTCTGTGCCTATAAAAAAGGGACACAGGGATGATATTTGTGTGTCTAACCCCGATTATAAATAGTCTCTTGATTTTTCTAACAGCATGTTCAGCAATAATCAAGCCTTACAGCTTAAGGTTAAAAAAATGCATAATCCTGCTGCAGAAAATGCTATAACAAGAGAAAAATAGTTGCGTTGGAATGCATTGGTCATATGAGAAAAATGAAAATGATGAGGGGAGAGTATTTGTATATATAGCTAGAAGGAATCCATATATTTTAAATTTAATTTTTAATAGATAATAAAACGTAACTGACAGAAATTCTCTTATAATCTGAAAAAATCTCTTTCTTTACATTTTAGCCTGTGAAAGACAAATAGCTATTGTTTTTCAAAGAAATAACTATTTAAGAAATCATTTGTATGACTTTCAGAGAAATAAAATGTTATTTAAAATAAACTAAAAAGTGCAGTTCTAGGTAGGTGAAGAAAAATGGGAGAAAGATAAGGGGGAAAGAAGCGTAAAAAAAAGAAACCAAGAAAAATTAGGAAAGAAGAGACTAAATCGTGAGAAAGAGAAATAGGAAACCTCACTTGCAGGGTTTGTCACGGGCCAGGCACTGTGTTGACTGTATTTTTGCCTTTCTCAGGCTCCTATCAGTCATGAGATGCACTCTCCAATTTCCTTCCTGCCAGTAAGGCAGATCAGAGAAGCTGCCTAAGGACACACAGCGCAAAGTGACAAGCTGAGAAAGAAAGCATGATTTAGCTACTCTCTGTGGTAAATGACAGTCAGTCCTGAGTTTCTTCTCCAGTTCTAGCTGCCCTTCCATCTGTATCTTCTGAAAGGCACCCTAGATGCCCAGGCATGACACCCCAAGGTCAGACCACTGCATCCTAAAGGATGGGGGCAGAGAATGGTGAGTCTAAAGACAGCGACCATCCACGCAGTCAGAGAGAGGGCGGAGCACTGACCCAGTGACAGAGGTAGGAGGGCAGGGGAAGAGGCTAAAAATGCCCACACACGTGACGTTTTTATCCCACAATTTTTACACTTTAGCTCTCTGCTTTTGACCTTTTGTTCCCTAAGAATCTTGGATTACAGTCTTTAGAATCTTTTAATAGGTGACTCAAAACTCATTGCCTACCTGCCATTCTACCACGGAGGCCTCTGACATACCCCACACTTGAGCAAACTGTTTAGCTCTCTTCATTTCCCTTTTCCATGAGGTAAAAACATGTTTCTTAATGTTCTTACAACGGTCGGAATTCATTCCTCAAGAAGAAAACAGTCCTCAGAGTCGTCCCGAAGAGCTGACGTGGTCACGTCAGCCATCTTTCACTTTAGGCACCTGCTTCATCGACTGACAGCTAACAGCATGAATACCGCATGCTGAACTCCGTCCCTCTGAGCTCCGATTACCTCTCACGTCCTCTTCATGTCTCTGTTGGTAAATGGTCTGATGTCCCTGTCCCCATTTGACAATTGAGGCAATGAGAGGTTAAGTGCCTGGCCATTGGCAGCAACTGAAATAAGAGTTAGCCTTGAGTGTCCTGGCCAAATGTGAGGTTCATTTTCCCTCTTCCTTAAGGCCAAATTGCTACGCCAATAACTACCTTTGGCCTTCAGTTCCTCGGCTGTAAAAACAGGGTCATTCCATATCTATAAAAGGTGAGTACTTTAAGAGCTGAGATTTTATTGTCTTAGAAACCAGAGTTCTCCATGCTTAAGGCATTCAAATGCTTTAAACACTTACCCAAAACTTAGGCAGCCGTTATCTGTCAGGATAGACTGCCCACTGGTAAGCCCTGCTCTGAGACACAGAGAAAAAGTGTGAGTCACCCCTGACCTCCTGTGTGACTCCAGCAGACCAATCTGAAGTAGAAAACGTTTCCAGATCCAAGCGGGTTCAGTGGCAGACAGTTTTTACGAGGCCTTTCTGGTACTGCGTGAACGTCCCTCTGCATGCTTTTCTACCTGTTGCCTCTCTGGTAGTTTTCATTATCATCACCATTAGAAGTAATGTTTTTCCCATCATAATGTAATTTTTTTGAGATCTGGTTTCACTATGTAGCCCAGGCTATTCTAGAATTAACTATGTAGACCAGGCTGGCCTTCAACTCTGCCCGCCTCTGCTTCCTGAGTGCTAGCATTCAAGGCATGAGCCACCCCATCATATAATAAGTGGAAATTCCTTAGAAACAGTTATTTGCAAGGGGTAGGGGACGAGTCCAAGGATGCTCAGGTGCTCTGGATTTAGCCTCTCATGACTTGATAGAAACTGAAGAAAGGATGAAGAAATGGTGTCAGCGCTTGTCCTACTTACCTGTTTAATAGGGAGACATCACTTACTGTAAGAGCTCGCTGCTCATATAATTCTGTTTCTGAACACCAGTACAGTTTAAAAATTAATCTATGCCAGTGTTCACTGGCTCTAACCAAAAACAGCATTAATTTTCACCTCCATTTCCTGGTCATCATGTTTCAAAAGAGTTCTCACTGACTCGCCAGCGCCAGCGCAGGGCCTGGCATGTTGTACGTGCTGGATGCTTATTGGATAAGTTCATGCCCTCGTGGGACAGAGAGCGGTGTCATTCTTTAACAAGAACAAAGCCTTTTCCTCAATGGTGACTAAGGTGTAGTCAGAAAGGCTCCAGTGCCTCTCCGGCCTCACACCTCCTTGCTCTTTCTGAGAACACCATCGCTCCGAGGGCCGGTCACAGATGTAAACTGACAAGAGTGGCCATCCTGTTTGTAAGACACCTGGTTGGTCTCACCTACAAGTAATTCAAACGCCAGAAATGATTAGTTCCGGAGTGGAACCAGCCTGTGAATTTACGTTCACGCATTGGAGCTAAGATTGCACTTTGAGCATTTCCTGATGTGATGCTTAATTCTAAAAGTGGAGCAGTCTGCTGCGTGTCTTCCCCACCTAGCAGTATGATCCCATCACGTTATTTTTACAGTCAACTGGGTGAAAAGGCAGCATAGCATGAGGGAGGGAAATTGGCTCCAACTTTCTAGGAGTAATTGTGTTTCTATCATGTTCTGTTTCAGACTTTGGTGTGAACAAAGCAAAATAAGTTTGCTTTTTAGAAAACCTTGGTGTGTGTGTGTTGGGGGCAGATATTACACCAAGCAGTAGTAGATCAGGAAGAGGACGAAGTCTGTTTGAATATTGTAAAAATGCCTGTGAAGCTTAATCTGCATATTTAAATGTCCATGAGAATGAAGCTTAATTTGCATATTAAAATGTCTGTGACGATAAATATTCATATTTTAAATCATGCTTTAGCATTAAAATGTTAAATGTTAATCTCATCTCCATGAAAGAGGTCAAATAATTTAATCACTTGGATAATTTTATTTAGTAGAAACATTTAGATTTGATAAAATATATTTTTTAGACATTAAATGTCTGGTTTTATATAGCATACATGATTGTCAATTTATTCTCAACCTGTCTGGCCACTGTTTGAACTTGATGTTCCACAGGCTCAACAAAGGTCATGGCCAGTAGTACTATTCCACGAGACAACAGGAGTTCATTTACCTGTTTTCTTGTTCTATACATGCTGGCAATAAAATGTTACACAGCATTTTTTAACTTGCTTTTACTGTGCGGAACAATAGTATAGTCTTCTGTTTGGTGGGCATCCTCACCCATTTGTGAACAATAAACTGTTGAACTGGCCAAGACATTTCTTCAACTATTTAAAGTCGTACAAAAGTCTGGGGACCTTTAGCTTTCTCTCTCTCTTAGCTTTATTTTGTGAGGAGAAAGTCGGTGTCTTTTTGATTCAATTGCTGCCTCTCCTTGGGCTTGTATTGCAAGTCTCTTTTTGGAAGTGTTTTGCCAGGCACTGGGGGAGGGAGAGGAAAATAAACCTAATCTTTACATGAATGGTACCAACCCCTTGCCTGATTATGCTTTGGGTTAGCTCCTTTAAATCTTTTATGTTTGGGGTCTCATTTCCCCAGGGCAGTGTTATGTAAAATTGCAGACAAAAGTGAAGAATAGTGAAATATGGAGAAGAGCCCACCATAAGGAAGATGGGCTGAGCCAAGGGTAATGGCGTTCAATATTATTGGGAAATTGTGTCATTGCTACAAGAGAAATTTAGATTCGTTTCAATAACTATGAAAGTATTTCTAGTTCACTACTCCAAACTCACTCCTATTTGTGAATGAAAACTCTCACTGGAGAGGCATTTCTGACAATAAAGCGAAGCACTTCCCCACTGGGCGTCATTTCCAGAATTATATTCTCGAAACATTTGGTCTTGGTAGAACTCGCTTAAAGTCATACTTTACAGAATGACACAGCTACTCTCTGGGACGTTTTCTGGGATAGACAGTATCTGAAATTATGATTTCCAGTAATAAAAATTTTAAGATTCTAATCATCTGGCTGTGTGAAGTGGGTAAATTATGCTATAGGCTTAATTTAAATGCTTAGATTTCCCTTCTTCCTCTTTTTTTTTTATACTTTCAATAATGTGTGTTGATTGAGGTGACTGTGCTCTTAATGTGCATGGAATATATTGATACCATGTGTAGTCCTAGTATGTAGATGGGCTGATCATACTATCTTATATGGTAAAACTCCAAGAAAATGACTGTAATATGTAAATCAATTTTATTTCATATGAATCCTTCAGAGTTCTTCTCAGCCCAACTTTTCATCTTCAAATGCACTCTTTGTTCTATTTCAAACCCTTTTCTGTCATCTTTAAACAACTCATTTTTGGATGCTATGTGTGAAATCATAGTCTTCTAGTGCAGCTAAAAAACGAAACGCGACATTTCTACCGAGGGCGTGTGGATTCCTCTTCACTGAATTGTACACATTGAGAAGACAGTCTTTAGGAAGTTTTATAGATCTCCCCTTTTGACAAATCAATATAGCATATTAATTCAGTACTGAAATCACATATTAGAAAAAGTATTTGCTGGTTATGTAGCCTGAGTAGGATTTCCCCCATGCCTCATCCACCTCCTCCTTCTATAACATGGAAATATTTTGCTCACATACATAGGATAGATCTGCCCCACCTAGGACTGCTGTGAAGAGTTAATATATAAACTTAGAAGAGAGTACTTAGAAGAGAGCCCTTAGTCAGCGCTAATTAGTCCTGCAGTTAGTCAAAGCATCATCACACAGGTCCTGCTGGAAATGCTCAAGCATGACCTCACAGTAAAAAAATTTTCGAGCATATGTAAGCTCTCCTTTCTCCATGTATATTGATTTGTTAATGGTGCTTTAGAAAATAAATCGATCGCTTCGACTAGAAAGAAAATGCCACAGTTATTCTGAAACTGTGGTTAATAATGCAGCTTTTATTCGCTGAGTTCACCATAGGACCCAAGAACAAAGAACTCTCCTTACTGTGAGTGCTTTAATGTGGCCGCTGGGACTGTTTGGTTAACGCACATTTTAAAGGTTTTATACATTCTGCGTGCGATGTCCTTTCTAAGAGGGAAACTGTAGGTTAAGAGCCACACTTCAGGTCCACTGAGGGTTTGCTTTCCTTTGCATGCTTTGGTGAGCCGTTCCAATACCGAGGAGTGTAAGATCCAAGGAGTTACCTTGCTTATCATTTCTCCACTGATTTGCTTTGCAGCTTGCGGTTCCCCACAATGATGAATGGACTCGATTTGCCAGGACCCTGGTGGAGATCCGCGCCAACAGGGCTGACAGCGAGGAGGAAGGCGCTGTTGAGTTAGCTGCTTAGATGTAAGATGTGTCTGCTCCCTGCTCCCTGTGACCCCCATCCTTCCATGCCAGAACACAGTCTGCAGTCAAGGCCTCCGTGCTGTGTTTGGTGTCCTCTCAGTATCTATCTCTGTGGCATTTTGGGGGCCATTCTGTGTGCAATGTTACCCCCATATACTCCACATGTCCACCATACATTTCTATCTTGGTGTCTCTGTCTCAAAAACAAAAGGGGGAGGGAACCCTTTAGGGGTTTAGTTGTTGCCTTTTAACTACTTGGTAGCTGTATTTAATAGCTGGAAACCTCTGGTTGTATTTGTGCTTACATGCACTTCTGGTATAGTCCTATTAAATCCATATGAAGCCAGATATGATTGGGTGCAGATGTGGCGTGCCTCATGATATGGTACAGGGCCAAAGACTCGAGATGTGGTGTTTTACATGGTGACTCACATTATGAATGGATTTACTACAAGAACATTGCTGCTCCTTATTTATTGTAATGTGCTGCATGGAACATATTTATTTGAAAGCATTAAAATAAACGATCTTAGAGCATGTGCGTAATGAGAGGCCTGTATTTTCTCTGCTGCGGCTGAGGTTACACTAAGTTCCAAATAACAATTACAGTATGCCAGTTCCACTGAGAACACGGAGTCTTTAGAGGTTTGCTGCAGTGAACGGAATGAATTTTAATGCCTATTATTTCTAGGTACTTTAACAATATTTCAAATATAGTTGGCCATTGATACTTATCAATCAAGCTAGCACAACCTTCCACAAAAGTCTGTGGTTCCAAAATATGACACAAGTATTACCAATGAAATGATCCAAATCAGGTCTGTATCGCTGTGGGTAAGTGTTTTCTGCTTAGGAAAACCTGACAGGAAGTTTGCTTTGACAAGGGGTTGGAGCGATGCATGAGGATCATGTTAAAGATTAAACATGACCTGTTAGGCAGCCAACCTGGTGGGCTTAAATCAAGACTCTTCATTTTGTTTTTAATAAGGCTATATGTATGTATGACTTGGTTGCTGTTGTTGTTCCTATTGTTGTTTGTTTTGTTTTTAGGAGGTAGACACTCCCTTGCCTCTGTCACCAAAACCATCATGTTTACAAACAATGTTAAATGGTAGAAGAAGAAAGGACAGGTTGAGGTGAACAAATGCTATATGTTCTATAAATGCACGTGTTTAAATTCCCACTAGAAATTATGTTGCTTACTACTAAACTAGAGAATGCCCCTATAAGCAGCTTTAGTCATCCTTTTTTTCCCAAGGGTTATTTCATTGGTAGAGAGAGAGTAAAAATAAGTTATAGTTAAATCATTTTTAAAAATTGTCAATAGACTCTCGATATTTTAGGAAGAAAAGTTCCATTCACACATTCTTGATAGAGATTCCTTAAACATATATAAATTTTTAAGATATATTTTCCTCCAAGTGCTCTATAGTACCTACATAATTAAATTCCTTTACAAACAGAAATTAACATTTCATAGATAAAAATGAATGTCTTCATACATGTGTATTTAAACTCAGCGAATAGAAGTACGAAGAAAAACATTTGAAAATTCCAGCGTATTTCCTGGTTTTTGTTTTGTTTTGATTTTGTTCTCTGGAGGTTTTTATTTTGCGTGTGTGTGGGGGGGTGTCAGTCGAGACAGGGTTTCTCTGTGTAGCCTTGGCTGTCCTGCAACTCGCTCTATAGACCAGGCTGGCCTCAAACTCTCAGATATCAGTCTGCCTGTCTCCAGAGTGTTAGGATTAAACGCAAGTGCCACCACTACCTGGCTACAGACTTTCTGCTTTGTTAAAGGAGAATATTCTAATTTATCTTTAGTAGTAAAGGGATTTCTCTTTAGATTATGAAAATATTTCAGTAGGCTTTACTTAAGTAAAGTTAAACCAAAATACCATTATGATAATGTGATGAGATACAAGACAGAAACAAAAAAGAATCTAAAAACAATTGGAGTAAAATCTGGTGACCTGACTTTCACCAGGACTCGTATGAGGGAAGGAGAGAGCTGACTTCCACCAGGACTCAACTCATATGGGGGAAGGAGAGAGCCGACTCCCACAGGTTGCCTTCTGACGTCCACGCTCCCACACACACATGCATGCATAAAACAAATACATGTAAACATTTTTAAGTCTAAAAGCAATCTAGTAACAAAAATATTGGCATACACTAAGCCATCATTAAGAGTAAATCAAAAGCCCATATGTTTTGACTGAAGAGCAATTGTAGTGTTTCCATAAGAGAAACCTGTGAAAGGCAGAGTCCGTGTCACTTCTGGGAAGGCCAGATGGTACATGTTAAAGTCCATGATTAGTCCCCGGAGATGGCCAGCTTCTGTCCATCCTCACAGCTTGGCCCTCCGACTCTGTGAGGAGTCTGTACTGATTTCATGTAACTGATAGAATGGGGGGCATTGTGAATAGAATAATACTCAGGTCTAACTTTTGCCTGACATCTATGAGAATCTGCTGTAATCCAAAGTGCTAGGTTGGGCATGGTGGCACACACCTTTAATCCCAGCACTCAGGAGGCAGATACAGGCAGATCGCTTTGAATTTGAGGCCAGCCTGGTCTACATAGTGAGTTCCAGGCCAGGGATATGCAGAAAGACCTTATTACAAAAACAAAGCAAAACATCTAACGTAACAACAAAAGCAACCACAGGAAGTGCTGCCCAATACATGTTGGGAATGTTTGCTTCAGCAATCACTGCCTGTTCAACAGTGAAGCCAGTAGCTGCTTGCTCCAAGAAGCCAAGTACGTCAGCAGTCCCAGTCCAGCCTGTTAGCCTGCAAGCTCCCGAGGGGCACTGGGAAAGAGCTTCATTGGACGGTCAAAGAAGGTCAAAGAAGTGGGAGCTCGTGTCTATGCTGATCTCATGGCTCTGCTCAGAGCTCTGTCTAGAGTGGGAGCCCGTGTCGATGCTGATCTCATGGCTCTGCTCAGAGCTCTCTCTGTCTAGAGTGGGAGCCCGTGTCTATGCTGATCTCACGGCTCTGCTCAGAGCTCTCTTATCTAGGCTCCATGTTGGATGACGCTATCTACTTCGAGAGTAGGGCTTTCTTCCTCAGTTAGGCCTCTCTGGGAACATCGTTATAGGCACTCCCAGAGATGTGCTACCTAGGTGATTCTAAATCTTATTGAGTGACAACAGACTATCACATGCACCACCGGCAATATGAGGCTAGGAAATGAACGCAAGATGTAGTGACCCGTTACCTCAGTGAATTTGTCTGTGACCTTCAATCCTCACTGTGGTTAGGAACAAACTGAGATATTCCCTCCGAAAGTAAAGGAGAAACTGCTGACATTTAGAACTCTCAACACATAGAAGAAAGCCCAGCACCTGGTAGACTATTTGGGACTCTGAAATCAACACATTCCACACCCATAATCCAGGGCTAGGGGGATGTCAGGGCTGTTGGTAGAAACAGAGTAGGGGTGGACTTTGCTGTCCGTCTGAATGGCAGTACAAGCAGCTCTAAGTTTGGGTAATACAACCACAGAAATTACGATGCACACATCAATGGTGAGGAGAGACAGTGCGGAACTTTTGGAATAGCATCCATCACCAATACCACATCCTACAGAAAAGAACTCTGTTGCCGTAGGATATAGACACACCATGCATTCCGCTGTCCCACTGTGTTGAGCTGTGTCAACACTACTGGAACACAGCTGGCAGACCTAGAAGCTATCTGTAATATAAAAATTGTGACCAAAATTAAACAATTTGAGCAAGCAGCACAAGCAAGTAGCCTAAGACCCCAATATTACCCAATGGAATTTTAGCAGTGCCTCGCTCCCATGTTGGCATAGCTGGTCATATGTGGGGGTGGGGCAGGTTCTGTATGACCAGCAGAAACATGTCAGAGCCTGGTGTACATATAGCTTGGCTCAATTCATAGGCGAAAGTTAGACACGGAGGACAGCCACGTTAGAGCCATCTTCTGGAGTGACTTTGAAAGACAGTTCAGAGGAAAAGTTCCCTTTATAGATCAGAGATTTGAGCTGTAAAGCGAGTGATCATCAAACATGAATGTATGGGGGCCATTGTACAACCATTCATCCATAGACATGAACCTATTGGGGCCATTGTACAACCTGTCATCCCCAAACATGAACGTATGGGGGCCATTTTCACAGTCAAACCACTTTGAGTTGGTGGTGAAAGGGCCAGGAATGAGTCCACATGCCTACTGCCAGCCTACCTCAAGCTTTGTCAGTCTTTGCAGAAGCTACTACCCCTCACCTTTCACCCCCTCACCCTTCACCCCTGTTGTCACTTTTCATAACAGCCAAGCAGGTGATGTTTCTCATATGCTGACATCGTCAGTGCACAGTGAGAAGATTTAGGCCCTTAGAGTGGTCCATCCCCTGGATGATTTGACTTGGACCCTCCTTGTTAGTTCCTTTCTCCTTTCTCTGATGAAACACCTTGCCAGCGCAACCCGGGCAAAGATTTATTTTGACTCATGGTTTAAGACACGCAGGCCATGATGGGGGAGGCATGGCAGCAGAAGTGTGACGTGACTGGTCGCATAGTCTGAAGCCAGGAAGCAGAGAGTTGACAGGAAACAGGGCAAGCTGTGCAAACCCAAGGCTAGCTCCACTACCCACCTTCTCCAAAGCCTCTCCCTACACCTCAACTTTAACAGCGTTCCACAACAGTGCCACCAGATGGGGACCAAGCATTCAAACCCCTGAACATCTGGGAGACTTCTCACAATCAAACCACCTTCCCTGTGGTCTTAAACCTGCGTATTCTAAGCTTTACCTACCCACTCAAGCTGCATAGGTCTCTCCATTCTTCCATGATGTAGCGAATCACAGGGCCTCTGCAGTAGACAGCACTGAATATATAAATCCCCATACACACATTCTGAAGTTCCACCCTTTAATTAAGGTCATTCTTCTGACTGACTGATTTTTCAATTAACTTTTTAATCTGTGAGAGCAGCCAGTCCCTCAGGGCCTAAGGTCAATGTCAGGATGAAAAGCTATAGTCTAGGAGAGCAATAGCAGCACAAATAATAAAATGCACCTGCCGTTCCTCATCATAGACAGAATTAAAATGAGAAAAGAACAGTTTTTATGCTCTAGCACATAAATTAAATACATAAACATTAAGGGTTTGCTCATCAACTTTTGGTTTTTAAAGATTAGTATAACATTTATTTTTATTTAAGTAGGAGTATTCGTCTACATGTATGTATAGGCACCTTGGGGCTGGAGAGATGGCTCAGCCCTGAGTTCAATCCCCAGCAACCACATGGTGGCTCACAACCATCTGTAATGAGATCTGGGGACCCTCTTGAGGAAGAGACCTGGTCAGTCCTTATCTACTTAGGCCAGGAAACCCAATCTGGACAAGTTCAACAGAACTGCCATATACAGGTAGCCCATGGAGGCTTCAGCATTGTCAGCATAAAGAAGAAAAGAGAGAACCCGTGTGTATGCCTGGCACCTACAGAAGCAGAAGAGAACCATACATTCATAGAAGTGGACTTTCAGACAGTTGTGAGCCACCATTCGGGTGCTGGGAAGCAAACCCAGATCCTTTGCCAGAGCAGCCAGTGCTCATAATCGCTGCTAGATCTCCCCAGCCCAGAATCACTCTCCTTTGTGATCTGGAGGCAGGGTCTCCCTATGTAGCCTCGGCTTCCGCAAAACAGGCGGGTCTCGAAGTTAGAGAGACCCACACCCACATACCTCTGCCTCCCGGGTGCCACCATGCCTGGCTTTACTCATCAACTTTTAAAAGCTACATTCATGACATTAAAAAGGCCAAACCATGGTTTTGAATCTGTCTACCTAATCCTTTTGTTTTTCCATTTTTATTTATGTATTGTGAAGTTGTTACTAAGCACACAGCTAGGTTATGTTTCTTGATAAACGTTCATCTGACATACAAGAATTGAGGCCAGGGCTTTGTGCATTCAAGCACCGAGCATGGCAACCCTTGACCCTTTAACTTTCATGTCATCTGGGCCACTACCCTCTCATTTCAGCCTCAAGTGTTCGCTCTAGTGTCCTTACTTGCAAGACGCTAGGCACTTGATATTACACCTGCTTCTGTGGAATTGTGACAGTTTCTCCTTTATCTCTGAGGAATGATTTTTTCCTTTTTAGTCAGAAATGGAAATTTCATGGACAGATTTTGCTTTTCTTTCTTTCTGTACTTGAACTACCTTGGGCAAGTCTGGGGAGATGACTCATTTGGTGAAGTGTTTAATGCCCGAGTGTAAGGAACTGAGTTTGCAGCCTCAGAACCCACGTGAAGCTGGCAAGGTAGCATGTGATTCCAATTCTCCTATGGTGAGGTAGGACGCAGTGACAGTAGAAACCTTCTAAGCAGAGAAAAGAGCTAGATTGTCCAGTGATCTTCACGCAGACATGCCTGGAATCACATCCACAAAGGCACAAGCACATGTACACATGTGCGTGTGCACACACACACACACACACACACACACATTTCGTAGAGAGTGTGGGGGTTCAGGACCTCCGCTACTTCCTTGATGACATTATTTATGATTGCTGTCCTAATGTTTGGATATTAGTTCCACAACTCTCTTTTTCCAGACCAGGGTTTCCTATTAATTTTTCATCTCGTTGTGGCATTTTTCTCTTCAAGATTTTAAAAATTATTTTATTAGGAATGACTTCTTTGTTCTGACCGTTAATACTTGGAATCAGTGCAATCCCTGTGAGGCTCACTTGCAGGGCTCTAGGAAGAGCAGCGCAGCACTGCTGTCTGCCGAATTCAGCTCCTCACTGGCCACTCCTCTGGGGACTCCACTTGGTGTGCTGTGTAGGGTGAAGGTGCGACTGCAGCTTTCAGAGCAGAAATCCTTTCTCCTCAAGGAGTGCCAGAGTTTTCACTCTTCCTTGGCTTCAGTGATCCCCTCCCTAGTCTTGGCCAGGTTCTTTTTACAGGCAGCTAGAGCAATACATCCCCCGAGGCCGGAGGCACCTCTGTAATGTCCACTGTTGCCTCTGGCTGCTTCTTTGTCCTACAAATTCTAGCTAAGTCGGTGTGTCTGACGTCTGTCTGTTCAGCTGGGGACTCTGGGTTCCCCTACTTTGCACAGTGGGTGGAAACTGCCTCAGGTGACCTCGGCGATGGTCTTTGATCTCTTCCCACCGCGAGCCCACAGCCCCTTCCTTTGCCGCACACCAGCTGTTTGAAGAACACTCTATCATATACAGTATCATATAGTTCTGTTAGGTTCTGATTTCCCCAACTGTTCCATTATGGCCAGAAGCAGAAATTTCTATAAGATTTAAGTTTCAAAGCAGAAAAAAAGAAAAAAAAAAGTGAAAAAGAGATCAATGTCTCACAGAAGCCAGAGCTGATCCAACTTATGTGGGGACATAGATAACTCATTGCTATGGAATTAAAAAGCTTTTCAAACGTTTTGTCGATTAAAAGTGGAAGCTATCAACAAGGTCATATTGATGCCAAATGTCATCATCTTTAAGTAGCCAGCTATGTATGTGGAGAGGATTAGAACATGCAGTTATTAAGACCCTTCCTAAATTGACTGAAAAGAATGTTAGCTTTAGCTTTAAAGACATGAAATGATGGCTTCTGGCACCTGCTCTCACAGGCAACTGAAAACAAAGGGGAAAGATCACAGCCTTCCTAAGTGGGTAAAGGGCAGCTTGAAGCTGCAGGTGAAGCTCGACCTGTTTCTTCAGTTTGTTAGACTGAGGCACTCAGTGCTCAGCGGGGCAGGACAGAGCCCTGGACTGAGCATGAGAACATGGACCTCCATGGCAACAAAACTCTGTAAATGCTGGTTCCACTCCTCCTCTTCCTCCTCCCCTCTTTCTGATTTTATAAAAGCAGAGTACCAGCCTAGTATAGAACATTGCAACTAGCCCAGATGGCAAGGCTTGTCGTAAAAAGCAGGCTCCTAAAGACTGGAGGGAAGACTCCGTGGTTAGGAGCACTGACTGCCCTTGTAGAGGAGCTGGGTTTGATGCCCAGCACATGATGAGTGGTGGTTCTTAACTCCTGTTGAAGAGTATCTGATGCCCTCTTCCAGCTTCTGAGGGTACTAGGAATGTATGTGGTACACACATACCAACACATGGGGTGGGAGGGGGAGGCGAAACACTCGTACACATAAACATATTTTTAAAGAAGCCATTAACTTCTTTAATTAGATGGAGCCATTAACTAGTAGGAGACATAGGTTCTCAGATTAATAGCAGATATCACATCATGTAAAAGTTAAGTGGCAAAATCTTGCTTTAATCTGAACCCACCCCACTCTGAAGGAGTGAAATTATGTATGGCATTTTATTTTTTTACTAATTTTTTTTTGCCTAAGCAAATTTTTGGTGTAGTTGGTTAATAACTTGTTCACATCTATGTAAGAATGGACGAGACAAGAAAGATGGTAAATGCCATGGAGGAGGCAAGAGAGATGGTAGATGTCTCCTTTCATTTTGGCAGTAGTAGGAAACCTGATGGGCATCTCATGACCAAAGTCATTCCAGCAACAGAAAAGGCTCTGTAAATGCCTTTTCTCCTCTCCAGACACGTGTTCATAGGCATTAACTTTTAGGAGGCCAAGTATCCATAGGTATTTACGTTGAACTTGATTTTCCATTATTTCCAACCCTTATCGGAGAATGGCGTTTTCTAATTAGAAATTTTGAAGATGGTCCAATCCCGCTGGCTTCATACCACATTGCGCTGAGGCAGTTTGTAAACTTCTGCTTTTTCCACGTTACCTTCCAACTTCACTCCCGGAGGACAAATGCTTCAAGTTTACCTCAATCCTCTTTACTGACTTTAATAGGCCGTAAACTGGTTTAAGAGGAAGCTCAGAAGGCTGGTTCAGGACTCACCTGGTCCTAAGCACTGGAATTCTCTGAGGTAGCAAATGTACTTGGTAAGATAAACAACTAGAGATGTGCTTCTTTCTTACTCTAAGGCGGTCACGGGGTGTCCACCAGTGAGAACTGAGCACAGGAAATCTGGGTGCGCTGTCCTAAGAACTCTCTGCCTGAATTCTACTAAGAAACCTTCCTAGAGGAGGGCAGGCTGCCAGGAAACCAGAATCACACCCGAGACCCAGCACTACGGAGCCTAAGCACTGTGGGCAAGAAACTTGTCCTTGTCTTGGCCTCCTCATTTTTAACATGGAGAAAAGGATACTCCTTTGACCATGTCTGGCATGTGACAGCTACTGCTTAATGAGTCCTTACAAACCAGAGAACTCTGTCCCCTGAGAGCCGTGCTTGTGAGGCCACAGCAAGAGCTGACGTCGGCAACTTAGGGCAGAGCGAAGGGTATACGCCTTCAATGCCTTTTAATATTTTACTCTGGACTTGCTTTTCTCTACCTTATTGTACAACTCTGTCTTAAGAATTTAGGTCAACTTTAAAACCATCTTCGTAATTGCTCCACTGCAAAAAACGAATCACGCTTGAAGATCCGCGCGGAAGCAATCAGGCAGCAGAGCCTTGGTGGCCCAGCAGAGCGAAGGGAGGAAGGACGAAGGGAGAGGTATCTGTGACCCAGACGCCAGCCGCAGATGGCACAGTCCCTGTGTCTTCCTAGTTTTCCTCCAAGCGTTATTCAGGGGTCAGGTGGTTCTGCCTTAAGCAAACCCCCTTTAACAGCCCAGATTCTCCAGGCAAACAGCATTCTGTGAGGTCCCCAGCACATGAAATCAGCCCTCCGTTTGGTCCCTTCTCATTCAATAAATGCATTAGTTGAAAACAAATCTGATTTCCACAGCCTCCAAAAAACTGGAGAAACAGAGAGCAAGTTCCAAATGCATATTCACTGATCAGAAATATTGATCCACAGCCCCTCTCAAGCCCAAGCTAACACTCATCACAGGGGAGAGGACTTTAGTTCTCACAATGGCCAAGGAATTTGCACTCACCTTTGAATTTATGCAATTCTTCCTGACTTACAGCAATGAATTACCAATAATTAAAATTAAAGCTACATTGATTTGATAAGATCAGCCTATAATTTCTAAACAAAGTATTTGACACACAGGAATGTGTCAGCTGGTCCTCATTTCTGTTCAGTCAGTAGAAAGCATCACCCCAGCTCCCTAACACTCCTTTATACAGAGTCTGGAATATTATAGTTGGGGGCCTCATCCCAGCCCCTGCAGCTATCTTTAGAATACTGGGCAGGAATTCCATTCCAAGCCCCCTCCCCTGAAAGTTGTCTTAATCCACACCCCACCTCGGAGAAAGCCCACCAAACAGTAGCCCCTCCCCAGGGAAGGTCAAGACCACTCCCACAGGCTACTTAAGCTGCCCCCCAGAGAATGCACACGTGGCCTCCAGGTTTCATGTGGTCTTCGCTTCTCTCTCTTCCCCTCGCCGTGCTTTCCTGGGCCACCCGGGAGCGCTGCATTAAACATGGACATCTTTTATTTGGTCTAATTTGGTCTGATTGGAATTATTTGCATTGGCGGAGAGGCTCGTCTAACAATGTCTGGTTTTACTCTCGCAGCAGAAAAGGCCTGTAAAGGACAGGGTGGGAGTCAGTCTGTTGTTGCTGGGACCAGCCTCTGTGTCCAGCCTGGTGCCACTAGACTATGGTCTGTGTCCCCAGACTGATGGCACTAACCTATGTGTGTCCCCAGCCTGGTGGGCACTAACCTATGTGTGTCCCCAGCCTGGTGGGCACTAACCTATGTGTGTCCCCAGACTGATGGCACTAACCTATGTGTGTCCCCAGACTGATGGCACTAACCTATGTGTGTCCCCAGACTGATGGCACTAACCTATGTGTGTCCCCAGACTGATGGCACTAACCTATGTGTCCCCAGACTGATGGCACTAACCTATGTGTGTCCCCAGACTGATGGCACTAACCTATGTGTGTCCCCAGCCTGGTGGGCACTAGCTTGTATTCCCGGTTCTTTGGGTAGCTGAGAGTGACCAGAGATCAAAGGGTCCGGGCCTGCTAAGGCAACTTGGGAAGGACCTTATTCAAAACTGAAAAGCAAAAAGAAATGGAGATACAGCTCTGTAATAGCACATTTTGCCTAAGGCCCTAGTGTTTTTGATTCTTCTGTACCATGAAAACCAATAACAAAACCACAAAAGAGACACAGTGCAGGAAAATGCGTTTATCAAAAATTCATCAATCCAACTGTTCATCCATGCATATTTCAAGCTGGTGACTTCAGATGGGCAGCACAGTTCAGAAGAGTCCCTCCCTCACAGAGCCACAAAAGTGAGGGTACTGGAGGCTGAGACAGTAAAAAGAAGCAGGCAATTTTGTGAGCACATCTTGTCTTTCTAATACCAAAGGCTGACCCATTGGAGAAGACTGACGCCTACCCCCAACCCAAAGGTAAAACAAAAGGCATACACCCCTTTGTGAAAGACGCTTGTGGAAAGAACATTTTAGAAAGCTGTGGAAAAATCCACATCCTGAAAGCATTTGATTACCCAGGATTTAAAATGGGATTTTGCTCAGTGACAAGAGTACAAATTCATCCCGGCAAGGCTGGCTTCTGTGGTCAGGGGCACACGATGGCTTGGAGGGAAGGTTAATTTGGAAGGGCAGATAAACTGGGCTCCAAAACAGATTCATCAAATGTTATCACCGACGTGCCTCCCATCCCTGCACCTGAAGTTCTCTGACATGCTGTGCACTCTGAATCCACAGTCTGAGGAGGTTACAAACAGTTTCAAGCACAATTTGTTTCCCGTTTTTCTTCCCTGCTCACTGAGTTATGCGCTGCTAAACATTTCCAGAAGACTGTCAAAATGTAAGCATCCCAAGGTTTACACAGGCCACACCATTAAATAACATATAAGCACCAAGATTTAAACATTGTTTTCCAGCAATGCTAAATATTTTAGCTAAGTAAAACCTGAAGCTTGAAATGCAATAAGCATTTAAATGACTCTTTTCTGGCCAGAATTCTTACTTTCCCTGTGCGACCCTGGCTGCTGGGATGAAGGCGACCCCAGGGAGCTCGGCAAATGGTTGTGGGTTAGGAGATGCAGCAGGGGCTTGGCGACAGCGCGCCACCCAGCTTCAAGAAACTCAGCCACGACTGGAACCCAAGAATCAGTGTGTTCACTTTGTGGTCAGCTTCACATTTTTTCCTCTCCTTGGAAACAAATTAAAAAGGCAGCTAGAAAATCAGGCCTGTCTCCCACCTCCCAAGTCATCATGAGCTGGGCCGAGAGCAGAGCTGAACGGCTCCAGGCTCTACACTAGGGGAGGCTGGTTCCCTTGGGTAGCCATGGAAGCACACAGGCATGAGATGCCTACGGTGCCTCAGCCTTGGGGAGAAGGGAATGACACGGGACTGACTGCAGCAATGACAGCAGCCACGCCGCCCCAGACATGTTGGGCTGTCACTTTGGGGAGAAGAAAAACCCAGAACAAATTTCACGTGGTTTTCCCCACATGGTGATTGCATCCAATTCTAGGCCTGTCACAGGCATGCCACCCACTGAGCAGGAGTCATGGAAAGTAGGCCTCCTTCAAAGACGCTCAAGTCACTGCCTCCTGAATAGAAAAAGCCAAGGATTTCAAAGAAACACAGACAATGTGGTCCTATCAACCCCAACTTCTGGGCCTCTGGTTTCTTCCTATTCACTGTGTGCAGAATTACCCTCAGTCCCACAGAAGCATAAGCAAAGCCAGGGCGCTCTCTCATCAAACCCCACAGCTTGTAAAGAAATGGGTGGACTGTGTACTTTTTATGAGGTCTGGGTCAGTGGTTTTTTTTCCACGAAAATCTGATCTTCTATAAAATTTCTAGTAAGTGTCGAAAGAACTCAGAGGCTTTCCTCCACACCCCAAGTCCAAAGTCGGAGCCCCGAGTTTTATGACACCCTCACACGGGCACTGGTCTCTGAGGGCCAAATGCAGGTACACATCATGTACTGGAAAGCACGCCTCTGTATGTCAAACAGGAGGGGAAGGAGTCACGTGCACACTTGTCCTATTTCTGGTAAAGGCCATACCTATAACAGGTGAGCAAATAAAAATCTTATGGATGTGTTGACTCTTTCCAACTTGAATATAACTTTGTGTGTCGACCTACCGGAGCAGGGATGGGAGTCTTCAGTCTGAGAACATCCACACATACCTGAGTAGATCAATCAGTATTAACTTGAGGAGATGACTGTTGTTGAACAAAACCACAAACCCTTTTCAAGACTAACTTCTTCCAAAATCATCATAAGGAAAAGATTAGCAAGGCTTAGATAAAGCAAAATATGGTTCTGATACAACTCGGTAGTAAATTACAAATATCATTTCACACGGTTCTTATGTCCAACTTCCACTGAAGCTTTGCATTATTTTAATCCTCATGGTAAGAAGTTGTAGCAAGGGGAGCTGGGGCGATGGTCCTGCCAGTCAGCTGCTGCTGTGCAAGCATTAGGGACCAAGTTTGCACCCAGAAGTCATGTAGAAACCTAGGACTGGAGGCACTTCCATGTCACCAAGAACAGGTTACCTCCTGTTTGTGGATATGGGGACACGTGGATCCCTGGAGCGCACTGGCCAGTTAGGTAGCCAAATTGTTGAGCTCTAATTCCATGAAAGACCCTCTTCTCAGGAGTGAAGATGGGGAGAGAGCGAGGAAGACATCCGCTGAACTCTGGTTTCTACACACATGTGCATTCATACCTAATTGCTTATAGATAAACATAGCCAAATGAGCACGTGCTTTCCTAACACACAAGTTGTCTTAAGTGTTACAGATGACCAGGGTGAGATATTATTCAGTGGTTCCTTCCCTTCCCAGAGTAAAGCTTATGCTCTCCTACTCGTTCTAAACCATGCACATGAGCTCAGTAGGAACAGGATATCCCTAAACATGGCAAGAAGAAGCCATTAATGGTAAACATGTTTGTCATTCATCGTGGAAATAGAAAAGAGCAAGCAATCAATAGCTTTAAAAATAGTTTATTTCCCTTTCACAAACACATGAGCCTCTGACCATGATACAAGGCACCCCAAATTAAATAAAAACTTTGAGTATATTTGTCTGACATGATCAAGATAAAATGATTTTAAAGGTGAATGGGCGCCTACCATACAAGTGGGAGCAGGCTGGCCCCAGCACGAGGGGGTGGCATTATTCTTAGTGTCTGTTAAAATTGACAGGAATCAGCATGTGTTCATCATGTAAGCATTTATCCAAAATCAACACTCTTAGGAGCAGAACTGTGTCTCAGTTTCTTCTGTCTCTATAATAAGAATGCCAAAAGCACTTCCTTAACATTCAAAACTTTTCCCTAGTAGACTTGGTACGAGTAAGAGAGTATGATTACTAAACATCCTCAATGTGGCTTTCATTATGAAAAAACATGTTTCACATAAAACCTTCATAATACAATCCAGAGGCCAAATTTGTGCATGTTTAAAATTTGAGTCCAGGCTAGATATTTGTTTTTTTTCTTACAGTGTCTTTCATTTTTATAAATATATTCCCAGCCTTCTACTTCTTTAAACATCCTCAGAACTCTTCGCTTTAGGAACCATGGCTGCCTTTCAGTAGACTCAGGTAGGAGACATCCCTAATTTCCCTTCAGACGTACTCCAGATCAAGTTAGTGGTGCCCAAATCCCAGTGTATAGAAGATACAAACATAGGTTCGTGGGCAGTGGGCCAAAGAATAATTAGGAATAATTCCACATGATCTTGGTACAAAAACATCCAGAAAATGAATGATTGCATTTAATATAAAAAGCCTTGACCTGAATTTAAATGAGACAGATGCGGAAGGGGCGAAGCCACGCTATGGGGCTCTCTGCAGTTCCAACCGTTCGACAGCCACATCCAGGTCAGTCCGCCTACGGGCCCCCAGCAGTCACGTTTGAGGTAGATGCTGAAGGCTTGAAGAGAGGTAGGTAAAGTCCAAACCTGTTTTCAATCCCTGCAAATGTCGCAACGGCCAGTTTATAGCCCCCTACGTGGTCAGGATTGGGAGCAGGCAGAGTAATCCGGGATTTAGGAACTGGTTCAGATCCCATGGGCTTCCTATGAAGAAAGGAAATCAGTATCAACTGAGTGTTTTAAAAAAAACCCAGTAGAAGCGGGGTGGTGATGGCACACACCTTTAATCCCAGCACCTGGGAGGCAGAGATAGGCACATCTCTGTGAGTTCAATGACAGCCTTGTCTACAAGAGCTAGTTGCAGACAGGCTCCAAAGCTACAGAGACCCCTGTCTTGAAAAACAACAACAACAGAAAATTCCAGTAGAAACCAATAAAACTATGCAGCACAGAGCAAAGATTGAACTCTAGTCAGCTGTGGGCTCCCTTTGACAAGACCTTGTGGACACTGTCGCAGGAGGTAGACAGACTTGTGTGCTTTTCTCGATAAGAATCAGTATTAGAGGATGCAGAAATTTAGCTGTACGTTCACCAGGACACTCACACTCCTCCAAAGTCAACGTAGAACCATCGTTGCAATAATTCATACGTCAGCAAGGTGACACCAAACTGTGGTGAGGACCGGAAGACACGAGCTACGGAAGAGACGGAAAGAAATGATAGATACCATTAGATCTTTTAAAAAAAGTGTCCCTGATGCAAAAGGGTTAGTTAAGAACCAATGCCTTCCGTACCAGCAGCTCCCTTCCACAGAGCTTTGGCGCCTTCTTCCCGCAGGATCTTTCTGAAACAGTCAGCCACACCGCTGTAAGTGGTCTGGCCAGCCCGGGCGGCCACCTGTAATCTAGTCTTGATAACATCAGCAGGGGTCACTAAAGATGCTGCAGGCATACCTGTAGGAGAGACACAACACCATCGCAGTCTACCGCATCCTCACTATATAAAAATAACGGTGCTTTGAATGGCTGGCCGTGGAAAGGAAAGAAAGCTAAGAAGCCAACGCAATAAAATGTCCATTTTGCTGTCCTCTGGAGAGCACAACATGACAGACCTGTCTGCGAGTGTCCAACACCCCCTCCAATCTTCATTTCTTATTTCTATTCTTAAATATATAAATATTTTCAAGTAATTATTTATCCGTAACACCATTTCAAGTGGTTGAGAACAAACAGAGAAAGTGGTTTTCAAAAAAAAAAAAAATTTTTTTTTTTTTTTTTTTTTTGCTTTCCTGTTGAAATCAGAACCTTGCAAAGTTATTAGGTCTGATTTTTCAGAGGTGAGGCTTATTATATGTTTCCTCTGCATGGTTTCCTGGCTGTTGGCAGTCACAGGAGGCTGCCTTCTCTCACACATCCAGCCACCCTGTACTCCAAAACCCTAACCTCTCTTACCCAAGGCGGTAACGATAGCAAAGTAAATAGTGTGAGCCTGCGTGTGACTCTCCTAACCGCCTCTTCCTCCTCACAAAACTGATACAGCTAGAACATTTTAACAGAAGGCTTAAAACTTATACTGGCTAATAATCAATGAGGAAGGAAAACAACAACAAAATCCCTCCCAAAATTACCAACGGGAAAATTTTCTTCAGTTGTTTTTATCCAAAAATGGGGCAGCCCATGTTTGGAGTTTTGAAAAGGGAGACTGTTCAGAAAATACTGTCTCTTATGGTTTTATTACTTTTCCATTATGAACCTATTCCAAACCAACCTGGTCAGATGCAGATGCATAAATCTCCTTTGCTTTTTTTAAGGCTTAATAATTCTGTAAGAATTTCTGTCCAAACCAACATGGTCTGGCTTAGAACTCCATCTGGCCCTTCGGCAGCCAGCTTTAAAGTCCCAGCGCGAGCTATCACGAGGGGGCGTGTAACTGTGTCCTCCATGCTCCCACCCACGAGAAAAGCCTCTTCCTCAACTCCGATACCATCGATTCCTAGAAACAGCTCGTTACAAAGTACTCTGCACTTTACATGTGAAAAGTTCACTTTCTACCCAGTGTTCATCTAAGAAGTCGCACTGGGCTTCCTATTAGCTTGGAGTGAATAATTGTCATTTTGAGCCAGGAATTTATCCTCTGACATGATGAAAGGAAACACAAAAGAATGCTTAGAAACCCACTGTATTCATACCACCAATCATTTTGCTTCGCTTCCTGGTTTAGAAAGAGTTTAGCAAGGAGTCCTCTCTAAACATGAAACAAAATCCTTCTAACCACATTGCAGGTATGATCAGCTGGGGCTGGGAAAGACACAGCGATAATGGGGGAACGTTCTTTTTCACAAACATTTCCTGATCACGAGAGAAGTACTGGAGGGGAGGAGAGTATGAAGAATGGATCTGATGAGAATAAAGATGCCCGAATGAAAACGCTAAAAGAAACACAGAAACTACTTAGTAAGTTGTCTGGCAAAGCAGATTAGGGTGTAAGTGGATAGAGGCGGTGGGGGTGGGGTGCAGAAATCCTACAACCCAAGCACAAGCCCAGCCATATCTATCTGTAGCACCATAGCTCCTAAAGGATGATGTCTAGAGAGTCTAGGAGTCACTACGGACAGCCCTGTAAAGACTTCTAAGGTTGACAGTAACCCTGGAAAACTGGGTTCAGCTGCTCTAAAACATAGCCAGGCCAGCAACAGATCTTTTAAAGGGATTGGTCACCAGACAGCTGAATGGACAAAGACTCCAAATCAATTTGTCCGGTCATTCTCTGTTTTCGAAAGTCTGAAGTCAAATGGATGAAATGGTCTGGGTGTAAGAGGAGGGCAGAAGATAGAAAATATCATCTGTGTCCTCAACAGGAAGAATGCAGTCAGCTTGCTTGATTCTTTATCGATAAGACTCACACATGCATAGCCCTGGACCATCCACCACCCTAGCAACAAAAATGGTACCCAGCACTCAGCAGCTAATAAAAACAACTGTGGGGTTTCCTTGGAGCTAGAAACTATAGACAATCACTGAGAGCAAAAAGAAATTGCGACTTGGTAAATCCAGACAGCTTTGGGGCCAGAGATACTAATTTTTGTAAGTATTATATTAACATTAATAAGTTTGTGCTTCCCCATTTAAGGCTTAAAAGGTTAATACGTGTTTCTTTTAGCTCAAGGTCAAGAGGTTCCAAATTCCCCTTCTTGGCTTCTATCTACATGATCAAACTACTTGGTTGGCTATTGACGGCAATGTGATAAAGTTCCTCAATAAGAAGGAGAAAAGTCTCAGGTTCTGTTTATACTTCTAAGCTGAGATTGAGAAAGGTGTGTAGCACGGATGATGCCCGAAGTTGGGTGATACTGTCAAACTGAAGACGACTAGATTTTCTCTGAATGCCGAATGAAATTGTTTCTTTTTGCTTAGGACACCGAATCCACATGGATGATGGCTCCGGGACTCATTTCTCAGGTCCTGAGTATGTTTTCCAGCTCCTCCCCTTCCTATTACTTCTTTAATAACCATGATGTAGCCATGGCACACAAATATCTATCACACACCTTATTCCAGCAAGTCAAGGATGGTAGCTCACTTTCCTTCTGGCCTTTTCTTTCCTTCACATGTCTCCCAACAGCTCTCTTGCATAATAAACACAAACACCTGAGTCAGCAACAATTTTGAGTGATTTAGAGCTATGACTTTTCTGTCGACACCGCTTCGAGTTTCCCATGCTGTCTCTCTTAAATTCACTCTGGAGTAGATAGGCACCGGCTCTGTCTTTCCCCAGGGTGCTGCTAAGCCTGGGGACATCACTGTGGTTGCAACCGTCATCTCCAGGACAACTGGCAGGAAGTGTCCTGCAGACGCAAAGCCCAGTTTCTATGACACACTTGTTGGCTGCCCTCTCCTGACCCTGATATCCAGGGAACTCTTTTGAAGACAGTAGACCTCTTCGAGCATGTCTCTTCGATGCTCGTATTCCCACCTCTGTAGCTTTGCGCCACCTTCTAGAGTGTTGACCCTACCATGTCCTTATTTCCCAAATAAATTTTTTTCCCTTTCCTTATTCTTTTCTCAAACATCCAGGCTGTCCTCAAACTCTTAATTTTCCTGCCTTATCTTCATGAGTGTTGGGGTCATAGGTGAGCAGACCAAATGAGGCCTCGCTTGGTTTTCTTTAGTCAGATCTGTTTTTATCAGATAGAACCATATGGATCTTAATTGATAATCATTTCACTGATTAAAAAAAACAAAACCATACAAGGTCAGCAATTCTGGCTACAAATTGAGTGCAAGGTCAACCTTGGCTGTCCTAATGAGAAGCTGTATCAAAATAATCAATCACATAATCAATGTATTAGACCTCGAGTCCATCCTCAACACCTCAAATAAACACAGGAATTTAAAATGCCACAGAACTTTACATGTGTCATGACAAGTCAATTTCCTGATTTTGACCTTGTATGATAGCTATGGAAGATGCAAGGTTCCTAGGAAGTGTACATGAAAGATGACTAAATTGTTTTCACAACTTCCTGTGTACTTACTTTTATTTAAGAATAAAAGGTAAGACACAAAGAATCCCCTCCAGGCTTCCTAATTACAGCTCTTGCAAGTTCCCCTCTGGTCCCTAAATTACCATTCTCTCTGTAATTTTTCAGCTCTCTTTCCTTGCTGCCCCTTCCTGTCTGAGGATGCCTGGCTGTCTGCTGATATTCAGAGTGAAATTGTGGACCGAGCAGCCACGCTTTTGGCCGTGGGTGGCACCTGCCATACTCCAGACCTGCTTCCCCACCACTCTCCATTATGGATCAGAGATTATTCATGCTGAAGGTGCTAAGGTAGGCTGGCAGGGCTGAACCTTTCCCAAATGCTGATAGGTGCAGCGAGAAGAATTTATCCTCTACTCTGGAAGGAGCTGTGAATTTATGTACCTGTGGCTGAGTTTCGACATGAGCCCGGCCCTGCGTTCCATCAGCTCAACACCTGCTCTTTCCGGGCCGAGGGCTCCTTCTCTGTACTACAGTTCTAGGTTTGAACCTACGGACAGATGTTGCGTGAAGCTCTAGATGACATGGGGAGCGGCTGAGCTGGCTACACCTCCGGAAGTGCAGCTCGCTAACTTACTTCTTTGAGAATACCCAAGGCACCTACTGCTCACTAAGAGGTCAAGAGTGTCCACGCTGGCTTCTGCGTTATCAAGAGTAGTTTTTCCTGCCAGTGCTTTGACTCAGTCTGCTTCCTGAGTACTGAGTGCTGCTGCTGCTGCTTTTATGGCGTATTTCTCGCAGCTTAAGGTGTTCTGGAAGGAAGCTGGATCAGTATGTATATACTTCACCACATTTGTTGCCGTTACTTTTTATTCTCAAGGCTCTAAGAATTGAATTATTCAATTATCAAATCTTCTGTGTCAGCAGACTCTCCCCTCTTAGTACTAATAACATACCTTGAGCCACAGGCATCCAAAAAACTGCTTCTGATCCACACCCAAAAAGAAACACTAAGTACTTGTTTAAAGCTGAGAAGCTCTGGGGTAGTAATAAAGGAATATCAGGTGTGGCTAGTTTTATGTCACCTTGACACAAACTATAGTCATCTGAGAGGAGGGAACCTCAACTGAGAAAATGCCTCCATAAGATTGAGGATAGGCAAACCTATTAGTAATTAATGGAGGAGGGCCCAGACCATCGTGGGTAGGGCCACCCCTGAGTTGGAGGTCCTGGGGTTTATAACAAAGCAAGCTGAGCAAGCTCTGGAGAGCAAGCTAGTAAGTAACACTCCTCCACGCCTCTGCATCAGCTCCTGCCACCAGGTTCTTGCCCTGTTTGAGTTCCTGTCTGGACTTCCTACAGTGATGAACAGTGATGTGGAAGTGTAAGCAAATGGACTGTTTCCTCCCCAAGTTGCTTTTGGTCACGGTGTCTCAGCACAGTAATAGCAGCCAAACTAGGCCACCAGGTAAGTGCTCAGAGAACAGGATGGAAGCAGGGCTAAAACGACAGCTCAGGGTGCTGATGCCTCCAGAATTTCAAGACCAGTGTGCTTTCATGTTAAAAACAATCATACTTTGTACCAGCAAACTCAGTTCCAAGAATCTATTTCTCCAATAAGATAGGTCCAAAACCAGAAAAAGAATCTTTAAGCCTAAAGATCTGTTTTGTTTTGATAAAAATCACTTATGTAAAGTTTCAAGCATTTGGACAGTTGTAAATATCTCTGATTAAAACTATATTATTCTACCTTTTTATTGAATTCTATTTTAAAATTTTGGATTGCATTTATCATTTTCAAGAGTCTTCTGTTTGTGGGTTTTTTTGGGGGCATCACTAGGGCATTATTATCTATCTATCTATCTATCTATCTATCTATCTATCTATCATCTATTTATTGTCTTATTTGTTATTTATTTAGTCTCTCTAAGTTTATTAAGCTGTTTTTCCTTGTCTTCTTTAAATTCCTGGAACTCTTTGATTACCATTTGTGATTGTTTTGTGGTTGTTTTTGTTTTAATTCTGTGTTCTGGAGTTCATCAAGGTAATTCTTACTGGCAGACATTTCCATAGGACTGATAGATTTGGGGATGGAAGAGGATGCTGCCTTAATCTTTCATATTTATCTATTTTGTCATGAGATCTGAGCTTGTCGACTTCTTTTGTTAGTTCTTGTCTAATACGGACAGAGCAGGTTGGGACAGGAGAGGAAAATGTGCAGACTGAGTTGGGCCTAGAAGATGGACACGGGGGACTGGGTTGTTGCACAGGGCTAAGGTTAGGGATCGTGTCCTAGTCCAAGCTTGAGTTAAGGGATAGATGGAGGGGCTGCAGTGGTATGAGAAGGGAAGTATTAGGTAAACTTACCAGGCTAGACCTCGGAGATGTATGTGTAGAATCTGGCTGGGTGAAACGGTTGAATGGAGCATGGAAGGGGCTCATAGGTTGAGGCAGGCAAGGAAGGTCCTGATGGAAGTCTAGAGATTGGTAGCAGCATCGACAGGAGTGGCCAGACTTGGCTGGATCATGGGATGTGGGATTGGGGAGAGGCGTGGGGGGTTAGGGAGAGTGTACGAAGGGAAGAACCAAGAGGTCTCATCTAGCTAGACCCTATTCAACAGATTCTTACTCAACCATGTTCCCTGCTCTCTTCACAACAGTTAGAAGATGGAACAACCTAAGCATTCTTCAATTGACTAATAGATAATAAAAATGTGGTACATATACACAATGGATGTAATGGATATTATTGGTTGTCAACTTGACTACATCTGGAATGAATTACAATCCAGAAATGGAGGGCACATCTGTGAGAAATTTTTTGCTTGCTTTGAAGTGATTGAATCCACTTCTTGGATTGACCTTTGAAACAGGAAGACACACATCTCTGACCTTGACCTTGAGGCAGCAAGGCACACCTCTAATCTAGGTCATACCTTCTGCTGGAATTCTATATAAGGACATAGAAGAAGGAAGCTTTTGCTGTTGGCCTGCTTTCCCCTGCCTTGTTAGCACATTCCTTCACTGGCATTGGAGTCTACTAATCTGGAATTCCTACATATACTGAAGACCAGCTGAGACAGCCAGTCTGGTGGACTAAGCAACTACTGGTTTCCTGAACTTTCCATTCATAGCCAACCATTGTTGATTAGCTGAGTTGAAGCCTGTATGACATTCCAATAAATTCCATATATATATAAGTTCCATATATGTGTGTGTGTGTGTGTGTGTGTGTGTGTGTGTGAAGAGAGATTCATTCTATAAGTTCTTTTCCTCTAGAGAACACTAATACAATGGTATACTATTTAGCTGCAAAGAAAAATATATGATCAAATCTGCAGATAAATGTATTGAAGTAGAAAAAGAATATATTGAGTGACACACCCCAAACAAACAGAAAGAGAATATTACACGCTTTCTCTCATCTAAGATTCCTAACTCCAGATCTGAAGAAGCTAGTACATAAGAAGTAGGGAAGTAAAGAGGGATGTGGATACAGGCGAATGTGGGGGTAGGGCTTCAGAGAGGGATGAAATAAGCAAAGAAGAAGGAGGGAGAAGAGTAAGATAATAAGGATATCTGAAAAGAGCATAAGGAATCAATACTACTAACTATCTACTTAATAAAAATTCCAGTCGGGGCATGGTGGTGGAGTATGCCTTTAATCCCAGCACTGGGGAGGCAGAGGCAGGTAGATCTCTGTGAGTTCGAGGCCAGCCTGGTCTACAAGAGCTAGTTCCAGAACAAGCTCCAAAGTCACACAGAGAAACCCTGTTTCATAAAAGCAAACAAACAAAAATTCCTGTAACATATTCACATACATATTCACAAATAGTTTAAATGAAAATTTCCCAACTGGGCTGATGATGCCACCCCAAGAACCATAGACTATCTAATGAGAATCTCAACAAAAGGCATTAAACACCCTCTTGAGTTGTCGGTCAGTATTGTCTAAGAGACATCTAGAATATTATAGGGTACTCTTAGTGGTAAAGTGTAAGGTACTGAAGATACCACATGCTTCAGACATGGGCCAAGAGGATCAGAGCTGAGATTCCTCCCTGATGACCGTCTTTCATGATACCAGAAGGCACCATGCAAGCTTTGAAATGAGAGCAGTAACCAATAGTCCTACCAAACTATAATGTCTCTGAACCACAACAACCGGCACAACAGAATAACCCTTAGGGTGCAATCGTGGCACATATTTCTTGGTGTAACCGCCTTTCTAATTGGACTTCAGGCCCGGTCAACAAAAAATGAATTCAGGTCTTGGGCTGGAAACCTAGCCAACTACTTATGACTAGTGAAGCCATGGATCTTGGAGGAGAACCTACAACTGCCAGGTTACTAAACAAGCATAACCCTCAAGTACATTCTAAATATTTGCCCTTATACCCACAGAGCAGTGTAGTAGTCCTCACCCCTCATCAAGGAAACTTCTCTTTGCAACAAATGGAGACCATTATAGAAAATGTAGAGTCATGGTGCCAAGCTCCATCTGATATACCTACAACACAACCCTTGTATTTAAGGCTTACGTTATTCATGGAAGAAGGGTGGATAGATTGTAAGAAACAGATGAACAGAAAGTTTGCTTTAAGGTTGTGTCTCCTAGAAGTCTCACCAACGTGAACATCTAAACATAAACAAAGATGATGGCAACAGTCATACGAACAAGGAGGAAAGCTTGAGACCTCAACCCTATTTAATTAAAACAAAACAAAACCCAAATAATTAGAGGCACCTAAGGAATGCTAAAAGCAGGAGAAATAGTCTTCTCCCAGGAAAAGCACACCAATTGACTTTCCAATACAAAATAGTCAGCTCTGAAAACATCCATACAAGTAACATTATATAGATTAAGTAGATTGTATTTATGTATTTAGAACACACACACACACACACAAAACAACAATTATGGGAAAAGACACCATGAATTTGATAAAGAATGGTCACAATAGGGACACAGGAAGGATTGTGGGGAGAAGAGAGAAAGAAAGGGAAATAATGTAATTATATTATAATCTCAAAAAATTAAAATGAAAAATAATGATAAGATCCAGCTGTTAAAACTATGCTTAATGATACAATAAAATCACTATAGTTGAGCTTTTCTCAATACTAACATGATGGCAACTATTTGAGATGTTTGTCTGGTATTCCACTCAACCCTCACAATACTTGTTTTTGTGAAGCTAAAACAGTTATCACCAAATTTGAAGAAAGGATCAAGAGGGAATCAGTGACTTGTGTAGGTCATAGGGTCTAAGTGGGGAAGTGAATCTGACCCTTGGAGTCTCACCCCACAGTACATGCCACCAATCACCCTACAGTAGTCAACAATGCTGAAGACACAGTGTCACTGAAGCCATCTAAACCATCCAGGTAGAAAGCGAAAGTGATAAGTAAGGCTGGTGAGATGGCTGGGGATAAAGCCACCAAGCCTGACAGTCCACGTTTGGTTGCTGAGACCCACACAGTGGAAAGAGCAAACTGACTCCCTCACTTGTCTGTGCACTACAACTTCCATCTACATATATATCTTCATAAAGTACATGAATAATTGTAATAAAAATTTAAGCTAAACAGCAACTCTCTTCCAGCAATATTTACCATTTCTAATTTTTTTTTACCAAGACAGAATTTTTGTGTATACCCCTGGCTGTCCTAGAACTCACTCTGTAGACCAGCCTGGCCTCAAACTCAGAGATGCGCCTGCTTATGCCTGAGTGCTGGATTAAAGGCGTGTACCACCATCACCCAGTCATTTCTAAATATTTTATAGTGAACTATATTACTTTCATAACCAGCAAAAATAAAATAAAATAAAAAGGAAAAGCAATATCCAGGTGTGGTAACATGCGCTACCTAGTGTATTCATAACCAGACGTGAGCCTGGTTCTCAGTATCTGCTTTCCCCAAGAGAAGAGTTAAACGTTTTAATAGTTTGAGGAAAACAAGGTTATGAGAGAATCTTTGACCCTGAGTTGAGCTCTCACCATCCTTAATCTCATATTTGGTACTTGTGGAGTGATTTAGGGGCAGTTTCTTCTACATTCCATCTTCATAGCTATTGAATACATGACACATGCTAGTCTCTACGCAAAGCGCCTCCCATGATGCGCCCCTCCCTGAAATCCAGGCTGGACTCTACAATGCTGTCTCTATGCAAAGCTGAGGAAGAGAAACCTATTTGGTCACACGTCAATCAATAGTACTTAGTTTTCCATAGGTCCTACCTCTGTGAGCCAGAGCTGTTCTGTCCTGGGCACACTAGTTGTTTTAAGTAATAATGAAAGTGACAGACTACAACACGCAGGAAGGGAGATCTGGAATACAGAACTCCGACTTTCATTTCCAGTTCAGCCATTTGTTGTGTCCTGAGCAGTCACATTTTGCTTCAGCTCTGGACAAGTTTGCACGCAATAATTTGTTTAGATACCTTTAGGGCACAAGTATTTAAGTTTTAAAAAGTTCAAGCCAAACCATTTTCATTTTTGGGCCACTAAGTGAAATTAGGAAATAATATGGAACATGAATTAAAATGTACCAATACCACAGAAAACAAACAAGTAAATCAACCAATCGTTAGTAAATACTCTAAAGCTAAAAGTCACTTAATAATCTAACTTGACAAAATACAGATTAATTTCTTCTCTGTCACTTGATAGCTTCATGAAGTCATGAAGATGTCATTGTTTTTTAACGCTGAGTAGAACTCCAATGTGTATATGTTCCACACCTACTTTAACCATTCTTCTATTGAGGGGCACCTAGGTTGTTTCCAGGTTCTGGCTATTACAAATAATGCTGCTATGAACATAGTTGAACACATGCTTTTGTAGTATGATTGGGCATCTCTTGGGTAAAATTCTGCATGCAAATGGATGGAAACAGAAAACGCTTTACTGAGTGAGATAACCCAGACCCAAAAAGATGAATATGGTATGTACTCACTCATAAGTGAATTCTAGCCATAATTAAAGGACATTGAGCCTATAACTCGTGATCCTAGAGAAGCTAAAAAGAAGGTGAACCCAAAGAAAATCATATAGTTATCCTCCTGGATATTGGAAGTAGACAAGATTGCCAGGCAAAAGTTGAGTGCGGAGGGTGGGTGGGTGTAAGGGGAGATGGGTAGGGAGAAGGGAGAAGGGGAGGATTGGGGAGAGCTTGGGGGAATGGGATGGGTGGGATGGAGGAAGGGTAGATATGGGAGCAGGGAAGTAAATATCTTAATTAAGGGAGGTATTTTAGGGTTGGCAAGAGACTTGACTCTAGAGGGGTTCCCAGGTCCAAGGAGATGTCCCCGGCTTGTTCCTTGTGCAGCAGAGGAGAGGGTGCCTGAACTGGCCTTGTCCCATAGCCACACTGATGAAAATCTTGCATATCACCATAGAACCTTCATCTGGCGATGAATGGAGATAGAGACAGAGAACCACATTGGAGCACTGGACTGAGCTCCCAAGGTCCAAATGAGGAGCAGAAGGAGGGAGAACATGAGCAAGGAAGTCAGGACCACATGGGTGTGTTCACCCATGGAGACAGTGGGACTGATCTAATGGGAGCTCACCAAGGCCAGCTGGACTGGGACTGATGGAGCATGTGATCAAACCAGACTCTCTGGATGTGGCTGGTAATGAAGGCTGACTGAGAAACCAAGGACAATGGCACTGGGTTTTGACTCTACTGCATGAACTGGCTTTGAGGGAGCCTGACTTGTTTAGATGCTCACCTTCATAGACCTGGATGAAGGGGGGAAGACCTTGGACTTCCCACAGGGCAGGGAACCCAGACTGCTCTTAGGACTGGAAAGGGAGGGGGAGGTGGGGAGGCGGAGGGAAAAGGGAGGTGGGAAGGAGGTAGAAATTTTTAATAAATAAATAAATAAATAAAAGTCATGAAGACTCTGCCAAAAACTGTCAGAAAAAAAAAAATCAAAAACCCTATCTCTGTAGTATGATGGATGGGGTTAGGGCCAGAGGCTGGAGGCGCGGGGTGGGTGGGGGAAAAGGGCAGCACTGTATGGATGAGACTTACCAGCTATAGCACCAGCTAAGAGCAGGCTTCCCGGGCTGACCTGCCCATCTTCATTTGCAAAGGAAGCCTTCACGTGGGCGTAGCAGGGGAAGTAGATGGCTGAGAAAGGAATGTCCCGCAGAAAGCATGCTTTGGCACCCTGTGAGGTTTTGCAAGGGAAAGAAACACCACATGAAACACACATCCCATTGCGGAAGTCAGGCTTCTCTGGAACTCACCTCAGAACAGAATATTCCTGGAGAAGACCAAATCTGTACTCACGCATCAAAAAGGGAACAGTAAAATAACCCGCATTCTCGAAGCCACAAGTCTGAGTCTTGTTCTTCCAAACATGACTAGATTTGTCCTAGGATGTGAGGATGCGGGAAAGGGGAGGTCTCATTTGCTCTTAAGGCTGAGATTCCAATTAGAACAACTTTGGAACTCTGCCTGTGACTCTCTTCAAGTCTCTGTGGGTGGAAGATCTGTTGGCTGGTCTCAGGGTAAGACAGGAAGCAACAGTCAAGGTGCCTCTCTGTTCATAAATCAGGAGAAAGACAAGCTGTGGAGGTGCAAAGGGAAAGGTCCAATTTTTGTATCATTTGAGAATCCTGATAAAAGTGTTGGAGTCTTTCCCAGAAAAAAAAAGACATATACATAAAAACAAATCTTTCCAGAGAGTACTAGGATTTTTATCCATTGCTTAGGGTTTATAAAATATTGATAAATACCTACTTTAAAATATTTACCATAATTGACATATTCAAGAGCTCAATATAGGACAATTAACTTCAGAAGTGAAGTTTTCACTAAATAATTTCTGATGCCAAAATCATGCCATGCTGAGTACCCAACCACTGATGATACCAAAAACAGAATCCGGCGTTAGGATGCAAACTACAACACACACACTGTTTCTTAGACTGAGTGGGCAGGAAACCAACCCCTTTCAATACTGTTTCATTCACAGATTTCTAAGGCTCCAAATTTCTACCAATTAGAAAGATTCCCAAAAGAAGATAATTGAATTCATCCAGACTCGACAGATCTAGTCTCATCCAATGACGTGCATGAGGTCTAGTTAGGTGATGCTGGGGTTTCCTGTCGGTCAAAGTTCTTTAGGTCACTCATCTGTCATTCACTGTAACAAAGACATTTCACTCCTGACTCAAACTGAGATCTAGGGGTATAAAACCGTCAGTCTTTTTTCACGGAAACTGTTATTAACCCAGGTCTACTGTAACTTAATTAGTTGTCCTACACAAGTAATACAAGTGGAACTTTAAACTTAATCCTGTTAAATTTAATCCTACTTTAGCTGGACCAAAGGCTTAGAACCTGGATTCTGTCTAGATTTGACTGAATTTGGGTATTCCTCTATTGACTGACCCACGGAGACTTTATGCGTTCATTCTTCATGAAGGTATTAGGAAAAGGGCGGGCCCCTCTCAGGTACTATGTGTCAGCTCATGCAACTACAGCTTGTAACTCTCCAAACTGTTAGGTGACTAATAGAAAATAAGTACGACAATATCCATCACTTAAGTCTCCTTTCACACATGTAAAACCTGGTGCCCAGGACGTTTATCTATCAACTGCATATTTGAGGGTCATGTTCAATGGTACCTTAGGTATAACTACAGACAAGTCTAACATGCTAGATGCTAAGACTTTGCTTTTGGGAGGCATGCAGTAAAGAAGAGCGTCAGCAGCTACATGAACACTCAGTGCTTACTTTAGGGTTGGTTCTTTAAATAAGCTTAGAGAATTGGTATCACTTTCCAATTTCTTGTTTTCTCCTCCATTTTAATTCTTGCTTCAAGTTTTTCTGTGAGCTCTGGTTATCTGATCACACGTTTGTGTTGTCCACACATGTGTGCTGTCCACAAGAAGTAGACCAAATACGCAGCTCCACTGAAGATCAGTTAAATACGGCTCTCTCCCTTCATGTGAGGGAAAAGCAACCCGCACCACTTCCTTAATTAATTGTAAGGATTTCCTGAGAGGTATAATTCTTCCTACACATTCTCCTTTATATTATACGTTTAGCAATATGGATCTCCAGTGTTACATTTTATTGACATACCTCTGGGCTGACATTATTTCTTTGCTAACAATAGTTTATCTTAAGGAAACTAAATTCTTATAGAGAAATCCTGCTATAGAATATTATGTTTGTCTAAAAATTTACAAATTTAATCTGCTGTCCACTGTTTTTGCTCATCAGAGATCACTTTGCAAACACTGTAAACATTTTAGAGCACTGCCAATAGAAATATAAGCAACAACTCCAGAGTTGAAGCCATGCCGAAGTTGCTTTAACATATTCCCTTCCTTCTTAAACCCACAGTGTGTGGCTTTCGCTTTGTTTTGACCTGGAATGATTTAGTGTCCCCTCCATCTTTAATTGTGTGGTTTATACTTTTATTCTACTTGCTTCTTTAAAACTCATATGGTTCAGGATGTCCTGAAGGTAGGTTCCTCTGTTCTCACCCCTTTCAAAGCTTTGCTTTTCCAGTTTCTTCTCACTGATATCCCTAACCTCTTTCAGCTAGAGCAATCAATGCTCCATTCATCTGGTCAGTCATGGTCCACCTATCGCTCCTCACCTTCTTTGATGATTGCTGTGCTGGGACACCAACCTTTTAAATACCATCTCTTCATTCATTTCACCCCCAAACACCACCCTTTCTAGTGGGCATCTTTTAAGTAGAAGATGGACAGGCATGGATTCCACATGGCTCCACACTGTCTACATCTTCTTAATACTGTCCTGAGATTTTCCTAATTGTGTATACGCCTAGGTGTTGCCTGCTTCATACTGGAAGAAACCAGGGATCAGGAATGACTTACTTTATGAAATGATAATGATTTAATTTATGGAACACCTAACAAAATCTGTGGCTTACAGGCATGTTCTTGATGACAGTGATTTTTTTGCTTCGGTGATGTCCATGGAAAGAAAGGGCACAGCTAGAGAGACCCCCCCCTCCCTGCAGGAGACTTTGGAATGTATTGTTAGCTTTCTACAAGGGCACTAACTCACTTCTCTGAAAATTATTCCAGAAAGCAAAATGATAATTTTAGTTGTTGAGATAACGATCAATGTTATTCGTTGGAAACAGACAAGTTGCGCAGAAAACAGCCATTTTGTACCAGAGTGCTAGAGCCAAAAAAGAGGAGACTGGTGTGTTTCAGGATCTGTAGATTCAATATGATCAAAAATCACATTGTGAGGGAGCAAACTTGGGACCTAAAAAGTTCACACTGCCTTCCTCAATTCTTGAAAGCATGAGTCAATCCCTGTGAGAAGATAGAACTCGGTAGAAGAGATGAATAGAGCGGGGAGACAAATGAAGAACAAGCCTGGCAGAAGCAGAGTTTACCTGTAACACAGTGGGTGCAGAGCAGGCTGGACTCGCTCAGGAAACAGGCAGTGTGGTCAAAGAAACCAGAACAATGGAAGGCTGGGTAAGAGGTCTTAGGTTGCTGATGATCTGAGAAGAAAAAGAACTCCCACTGTCCCTGTTCCACAGGCAGGATGGTTGTTCCGGCAAGTGAAGGCCGGAACACTGCTTCCCTACCTATTAGAATAGCAAGAACACCCCATAGAGGATCCTCCAATACTGGGGGGCAAGAGTTGAGCACTGGGGACAACTTTACACTGTAGAACACCAACGGGGGAAACACTAGTGGAGCTTCAGGAAAAAGTGAAGTACCCACCATCACAAAAATCAAGGGACAAATGTGGCCAGAAGGGTTGTGTTTCCTTGCCTTTATTGTTCTCTAAACCTATACCTGTGCAAGAGACTCCTTCAGCAAATAATTCAGAAGGCGCCGTAGCTTCTCCTCAGCAGCCAGGGCATCAGAATCCAGCCTTCCTGGAGACTAAAATCTACAGGAAAAGTCAGGCTTATTGGGTTTCCCTGGCCTCCTCTCCTAGACCACTCCTTCCAGGTCTTAGTCACAAAGCCAGTGCAAATTTGGTGGGCCGCCTTAGGCAATCCCTGACCTGTTGAGCCCACACAATGGAAAAGGCAGGCAGTATGTCAAAAGGGCGAGGTAAATTCTCTACCAGATTCCTGGATAAATCCTTCGCTCTGTGAACACCCATTTCCCAGCACAACATGAGTCTGAACCTGCTGGCTTGAATTCTACTTGCCTCCATGTAAGACCTTTCCTAGGTGATCAAGTCGTGCTGACTACAAGCAGCTCTGTAGTAGAGACAGGCCGTGCTATCTGCAGCCTGTGTCAGCAATGTGGAAATCATGATGTTGGCCATCAAAAAAAATTAATAAATTATGTAGATTAACCGTTTAAATCTTTAATCTTTCAGCCCCCGTATGAAAATGCCCAGAGTTCCTGGCTCCTCTTTCACTCGTTATCTGGGTGGATTTGCCCTTGTTCTCTGATTGGCCTTGAATTTTCTGGGTATAGTAAAATCACATATGGAAAATCACGAAACACAAAATACAATCCTCTAACCTAATCACTAAAGTACCCCCTATCTCCAAAGAAGGGAAATTATTAATTTCTTTCTTTTTAAAATGAAAGGCTCGTTGATGAACAGATGGGAACAATAGAAAGCATTTCCAGGCAACCTAATAGGCAAATAATCTTGAGCTGACTACACTTCAATTCTGGACTGTTCTAACGTCTTCTTCACCATTCCTCCTTAAGGATAAGGCAAGCATCTTTAAGGTGGACTCACTCTAAGTTCACAATTTACAATTGACAAGGTCAGTTAGTAGCCTTGAGGATGCTGTCCATAAACATAGTATCTTCACAGCAAAAGAATCATTTTATTTATTTCTCCTGCCTTTTTGATGTGGACACAGTTGGAAGCCCAGGGGAACTTTAATCAATTCTTAAGTTGCTGGAAGCATCCATTCAAGTTTACTCTGGCTGTTCCGCTGGGTACAAGACTGTCAAGATACAACACACAAGACCCACCCTCCCTCTGTCTCTTACACACACACACACACACACACACACACACACACACACACACACTCTTAAAAGTTCTTCACCCTTTGAATCCCACCAGCCCCACCAAGCCAACATTAGGCATGGACGCCAGTTCTGTATTAGCTGAGGAAGCCAATGCTGAGCGATAGTACTGATAAAGATGTCAGAGGCAGGGCAGGTCTTTTTGCATGCTAATTCCTTCTTATTCTAGCAGTACCTGCAAACACAGCTCTAAACAGACTATTTCTAATACAGAGAAAGGTAATTACACTCACAAAGGCACCTCTGTGTCGGGCAGGCTTGCACCAGGAGCCAGCAGGTCTGGGGGACTGGGGCTTAATGGAGACTCCAGCAGTGAATGCACATTGTCTGGCATGGGGGAGAATGCCAGACTGGGGACCCCCACAGTACTCAAGACAACAGTGGTGCACCTTGTCTGAGGAGGTTATTTAATGCCCCTGGCACCTGTCATCAGAACCACCCCTCTTTTCCGACCTTACAGGTTTAGAATTTATTTGGCATGCATAATTGTATATTTTGATCTGGAGCTGCAAACAATGGGCAGCGTGTCATGTCTTGATCCCTCAGCATTCCTCTTGGCTTCCCCTCAGCCACTTAACCCTTCCATGCCCAGCTCGGCAGCAGCAGGCTTTCTGTCCGAGGCTCAATACCCAGTTTCACCACCCCTCTGCCCCAAAAAAGGAAAAAGGAAGCTATGTAATATACTTCAAGTAGAAGGAGAGCTGCTTTCAAGGAAATAGTAGCAGGAGAGACCAGACAGGGAAAACACTGGTTCCGCTCAAGACCTCCATCCCAACTTTCCTATGCGACGGTATAATGTTAATTATATACGACTTGAACAGGACCTGGCTGATCACCTCGGCAGTGTCCAGACCAGCTAAGGGGATGGCACTATTGTTAAAATCAAATAAACTAGTCACCGACTGTCAGAGAACATCCAATGACTACAATTTGAATATAAAATACAAGAGCCTCCCATTTGGTTCTAATCAAGCGACATTGATGGCATTATTTTCTTCTTAATTCCAGTGTAATTCTAAAAAATTATCTTAGCAGCTCAGGGTCTTTTGGTGGAGAGGAAATGCCCCTTACTGGCTCAGTTGTTCTGCGACTGTAAACGGCTCTGTCACCAATAGGGTTGTCACTCAGGCGGACCAGAAGCCCTGGCTGATATAGATGTGTGTGTGTGTGTTTAGTTTCCCCTCCATACATGAGGACACCATGTGGATGACTGTCCTCTGAATCCGGGGATGTCATCTTTTCTGGTACCCAGGACCTTCTCTGCAGCTGTGTGGCTCCACACTCAGAACGAGCCACACTGACACTGGTTATTTTCATTCATTCTGCTCTTGCAGTCTGTTTTACTTCATTAGTCCTGGAACATCTTCAGCCATCATCTCTCCTTTCCTTCGGTCTTTTATACTTAGTAAGCCACCTCAAATTCCCTCAGAAATGTTTTCTGAATAAATCCTATCTTATAGCTCTCTACTTCTTTATTCAGCTGGGTTCAACTCGGGCAAGGCCACTTGTTCAGTTTAAAATTCTAACCATCATAATTTTACTTAATAGTTTTTTTTAAAATAAACCTTCAATTTATATTTCAGTTTAAAATCTTTACATTTCTGTATGTTTAGACTATGTGCTATTCTTGTAATCTCTTAATGCTTTCTGTGACTTGAGATCTTTTATTTCCCTTGGTACAGTACCTGAAAAGTCCTCTGAGGTTCGAGTTGAAAGTGAGCTCCTCTTAAGAAGATGAGTGTTTTATTCTGTCAATCACACGGGGATAGTCCCCCAAAGAAATAAAAACTTGGCCTGTACACTCAGTTCAGATCAGCATAGGCCTTCTCACTATTAGAAGAGGGAATCTTCCACCCCTTCCTCTCTTCTATTGACAAGCAAGGCCGAGTCTCTTGCAACCTAACAAGGGAGGGAGTATATTTTGGCATCCACCAAGTATAGCTTTCCGAGGCTGCAGTTCTACGGGGAAGGTCCTTTCGCACCAGGAATGGGGTCAGGAGTGGTGCTCCGGCAGAAAGAAGGCACGTGCCAACAGGACTGGCTCTACACCTGGAGGGCTGACCTCTGAATGTCCCCTGAAATTCTGACGGCCTCACTGGAAGCCAAGCCACCCCCTCCCATTCCCGGCACTGCAGGCATCACCGAGCTACTTTCTGCTGAGGTCACCTAACTTCTACTCCTCCTTCACTAACTCATGGAGAGGCTTTTACAAAGTGTGTCCTCAACATTTGTAGTTGCTTTGACTTGGATGCTCTGTCGATGTCTGGAAACCCTATAGAGACTTGACTGTAGATATTGTTCGTGTTGGTTGCTTAAGCCCATCTGTTGACTGTGTCCTTCAGGTTTCCTTCAGAACACCAAATCACACCTCACCATTAGCCTCTCATTTCTCCTGGCCCTTTCAATACACTCAGTAAAGGTTACAGCTGACCCCAGCTATGCCAGAACTCTCTTTGCAGCTTTAACACTGACACACAGTCTGAAGAACGTTCACTCACTATAGAGAAGATGGCTTCTCAGAATGAGGAGAAGTGGATGGTTTCCAAAGAAACAAATATTCAAATGTGTCATCTTAAATATGGATCTGATTCTAAATCATGGCTGCTCCATGTCAAATCCAGCACACTGTAGGAGGCAGAGCACTGACGTGCAATTCCCCTCTCTGTGCTGTGATTACCACTAATGAATAAAGAAACTGCTTTGGACCTTACAGCAGGGCAGAACTTAGCTAGGTGGGGAAAACTAAACTAAATGCTGGGAGAAAGAAGGGCGGAGAGAGAAGCCATGGGGCCACCGCTGGAGACAGATGTGCTGAAACTTTGCTGGTAAACCATGACCTCATGGTGATACACAGATTAATGGAGATGGGTTAAATTAAAATGTAAGAGTTCGCAAATAAAAAACTAGAGCTAATGGGCTAAGCAGTGATTTAAATAATATAGTTTCTGTTGGATTATTTCAGTTCTAGGTGGCTGGGATGAACAAGCAGCTTCCTACAACAGAGTACAGGCCTTGCAATAAGGACTTTCTCTATGTCAACTTCCTCATCTATAAAATAAGATTTTTATAGGTACATTACATGTAAATTTAATAATTAAAATAAATATAGCAATTACCATAAACCTAGTATAATACCCAGCATGGGGTCATCTAAAGCCATGTATACTAGTTCCCTAAACTGATCATTCCCCACAGGCCTCTGGCTGCCAAAGACCTAGCTCTTTAATGCTTTGTTAATTAACATTAGTTAAGCAGGCTTTCCTTTAAGTACATACCTCAGTCACAACTATAAACCAGAGAAGGAAAGGCTGGCTTAGTAGAATGAGAAACATATCCATCACTTCTGGAAAAAGGGTTTTCAGAGTAGCCTAAGAACAGGGGTTGACAACAGTCTCCGCACTTAGCAACATGCACATTAAATATGGTCCAACAGTTCAGATCTTTAGATCCCATAGGTTCTTTGCAAAGAGAACAAACCAAAAAAAATTAAAACAACAAAACAAAATACAGACCACTGAAATTACAAGGGCTGGGGAAAAATGGGAAAAAGATGGTAGGGATTCTTTCATATCTTTTTGTTGATATCCTGCAACTAAAATTATAATTAATAACTAGTACATCATATATAGTGTGGGCTAAGCTCTACCCAGTGTGCTTTATATGCACACAGGATGACTATTCCCATGGGTATTTAAGGTATTATGCATGTCTTCTTTCCTACCCGCCTCAACAAACTTTAATAGATATGATGACTTTCAAAGAGAGGTGTGGCAGAGTTTGAAGTCCAGACTCACCACTTAATTTATAAGATAGACATTGAACAAATCACCCAAACCAATCAAGCCTTCCTTTCCTCAGTTGTCTGCCTGTTGGGCCGCAGTAGGGATAAACTGGTATAAAGCAAACAAAGCAATCAGCATGGGCCTGGGAGAGAAAATCCTCCATAGACAGGAGCTAGAGCGAACTGTTCTAGCTCTGGACCTCATCTCTGCGTCCTGAACATGTCGGCCATATCTGACCTTTCCACCTTCAGCTGTGTAAAATCCTGCCCTTGTTGACTTTTTCTTCTGTCTACAAATGCGCAAGTTCTACCAATACAACAAAAGCAAACAGGTGGGGAGGGAGCTGAGTGGTACAGCATGTGCTTAGTATGCATTAAGCCCCACAGGGATTCCCAAGCACTGCAAAACACAAACACAGTCAAAACAAATGGCAATCACTTAATGTTCCTCATTATCCCTTGGTCATTGTTTTTCCATAGTTTTTCTTTCACAGTAAAACTCCTAGGTTGAGTGGTTTATACACTTGTATTTCCTCATAAGCGTTTCTACTTCTATGATTCCATTTACACTGGCTTTGTTTGGTTTTGTTTTGTTGTCCCCCCACCCCCACCCCCCAGAGAGGGTTTATCTGCGTTAAGATCCCTGGCTGTCCTGAAACTTGCTTTGTAGACTAGGCTGGCCTCAAACTCACCGAGACCCACCTGCCTCTTCCTCTGCCTCCTGAGTGATGGGATTAAAGGCGCGCATGACTGCCTAGGAAACCGACTTCTTAAAGATAGCCACTGACCGCCATCTTCAGTTCTTTTTTCCCTCTCTTGCCATTCCTCCTCCTCTCTCATTTCTCTCCAATGCTGTTCATTACAGCCTCCATTTGAGACCTGCATCTGCTCTGTCCCCGGCCTGGAACTCCTGCCACCTCACTGAAGGTGGTCTCGGCATGCCATTATCAGTTTCTGTGGCCAGAAGATATCAGTACTCTCGTGGTTTCGTGCCCACGGATGACCCTCACACAGCATCTTCAGTGCCCAGTCTTCTGCCTTCTAGAACCTTCAAGAGGAGGAAAACTGGACAGGGATCTTTGTTCTGCCCCATGTGCCTGGGTCACCCATCCTTACATTTCTGTCCTGTATTCCTCAACAACAGGGAGAAGAACAGAGAGAAGAGCTTTTAAAAGTTTCTCGAAGCTTCTCGAATTCTAAAATCTGAAGACCCCATCACCACCACAAAATCTACATTCACTTTCTCGCTTTGTTACTTTCTAGGACTTTGCACTACTGAAGCATCCTTCAAAGGTATCCTCACTTGCTATCCCAACTGCCCCTGCCCCAGTCAGGCCAGTGTTCCTGTGTCCCCGCTGCGACCTCCCTGCCTTAAGTCTGACTCTCCCATCACAGTAGCCTGCAGGCCAAACCACATTACCTTACCTCAAACCTTTCCCGGCCACGTTAACAGGCCTTCCACCGGTCAGCAGCGTGATACCATTCCACGTCATATCCTCCGGAAGCTCCTGGCAAGTTTGCTGTGAGATCTACTTTCCTCTCACAGCTCTGTACCCCCCTGACAGCTCTTCTTAACTGCACACAGACTGCATTCTAGAGATCTGTGAAGCTGGATGTCCGCTGCCTGAGACAGCACCATCCTTCTGTAATCAGCCCTTCCCAGTTCCTCCCCAGCACCGAGACTGAGCACACTGGCAGGAAGGGACCTGCCCCGTTTACACTCAACTCTCCCAGTACTGCATCCTCTTTTGGGGGTAGGAGTGGAGGTGTCACCATGCAACAGCTCAGTTGCTTTCTTTACTCTAATGCCCTTGTTTGTAACAGGAAAAAAACATTTGGCTTTCAGTTCTCACTTATTTGCCCAACAACCAATTATCTGGTGTCTACTCATGCACCAGAAAGGTTACAAAGCGGCAGTGAACAAGGCTAAGTCCGTTATCAAAGACAATGCAGAGAAAGAAGACACAGGCACAGCGAACATACCAGACAGGCACCAGATTCTTAGCAAACTGCAATGGAAAGGTGACCACAGTGGGGTGGCCATTTTTCTGAGAAAGCCCCGCTGAAGCTTCGATCTGAGGGGAAGAGCCTTCAGCCCCATCCGATGTATTGGTTTTCTTGAAAGATGACTTTTCCTAGTTACCGAATTGTGTGGAGCAACTCAGCTTTTCTCAGCCATCTTCTAAATGGCCACAGCTCTGCCGGACACCAGAGCCAGCTTCAGCGCAAGTGTGCGGCCTGATCTGTCTCCACATTTACTTTTCAGATGTCCTGTGGCATGTTCAGAGTTGCGTCACCCACTTAGTAACATGCATTTACCTTCCCCATGTCTCTTCCCGGCTTTAAAGTTCATTTCCATGTTTTTCCATTTTAATTTTATGTGTATTAATGTTTTGTGTTCCACGAACGTCTGTGCACTACATGTGTGTCTGGAGTCGGTGGAGGCGGGAAAGGGTGTCCATTTCCCCGGGACCAGAGCTACAGAAAGCCGTGAGTCATCATCATATGGGTGCCGGGATTGACACGGGGTCCCCTGGAAGAGCAGCCAGCGCTGATACCTGGGGAGGCATCTCTCCAGCCTCTGCCTCATTTCTTTTTAGCAAGTTGTCCATTGTTCAATATCCCACAGCATGTTCATCCACTCATTTATCTACCAAGGGACAGCTTCGTTGCTTCTAGGTTTGGGCAATTATAAACAAAGCTTCTATAAACAGTAACACATATATAGTCAGAGAGTAAATTAATCTTTCTACATTATTCCAGCGGCTGTGTTTAGAAAAAGTGAAGAGTCAGAGAAAGTCCTCAATGAAAAGACACAAGCTGGACTGGGAACGTGGGAACGGCCACAAGGGTGGATGCAAAGTGACAATATCATGTTCCCTTGGTGTCGGGAAGTTTTCAACTGATGTGTTCCCAAAAAAATACCCGCACAATTGCTTTCTTCGGGTGGGACAAAGGTACATACAAAGGGGGTATTATTTTTATACATGCTTTTATATTAACAGGATTAAAATTGATAAATGGATGCAATATGATTAAATCCACTAACACTGAAATGTCCATACATGTTGACTTACAACTTCACTGCCGCTAGGAACCCGTGTTTTCTGCGTACTCAAGTATGGCGAGCACACACTGGAATAGTCTCCACGGCCTAACTTCTAGTAGCTCTGTAAGAGAGAGATTGCTACAGTTCACTTTCAATGTTTAGTGCTCAGTCCATCAGAGTTACAGGTAAGCAGGAGGCGCGAGGCCTCTCTACCCTGAAGGCTAGTACCAGCTGTCTGAGAGCTCTGAGTGCCAGAAAATCACAGGCAATGTGCTGTATAATCAGAAAAGGGAACAGTTTCAAGACCCAAATTATTCATTCGTTCCAAGAGAAGGACAGGGATTTTTCAAGACTGGAAGACTTTAAAAACATCAAACCAATGTCCCGGCCATTCTCTATGCTATATCCCATTCAGCAGATTGTATATTAAATGCTGCTTCATTTCTCTAATCTCTTGAATATGTTATGTATTTCCAACAGCTCTACAGTTGGAAAGAAACCATCATTAATAATACTAGAAAGCTAGATTAAAACTACATTGTCTCTGCAACACACACATGTGTGTGCATGTGTTACACATTTACACATGCATGCACATGACTCTTAAAAACATTCCCCATGGTTATTAAGACAACAGAAGGGACTGCATATGCACTGTGCTTAGCGACACTGAATTTAGAATCAATGATGTCCTGGTACAGTTTGGGTTATGAAGAAATGGAGTTTTATTCATATATCCTGGGTGATTTGAGCTTTTGAAATGTTCTGATGCGACGCTTGCCTTCAGAACACACTGACAATAGTTCCAGCAATCTGCTTACACAAAATGCACGAGCGTGTATACAGATGAAAAGAATCTATCTGAATAATGTCATCTGCAGTGTAATAAAGCAAATGCTTTGGGTAAGAACAGAGTTGATGGAGCCTGTTTTCCTAAGCGACCTTGCCCTGGTAAGCTAACACTTGGGATTACAGACTAGGAAACTCTACTGTCAATACATGATGGCTCTCACCTCATTTCTTTGGTGGCCAGGTTTTGTCACGAGGGAGACAAACTGTACTGATGCTTTCCAGTGAAGATGCTTCTGACCTCCATTAGCTGGGCTGCCATTCAGTGCTAAATAATAAGCCGTATAAGCTGACAGCACCAACGGAAAAGGTCGATTCACACAGCCCCCTTTCCTATGATAGACGATTTAGTTTATGCTACAAGAACTTAGGCCATAAAACAGGGTCCGAGAACTAGGCCCACATACGTACACAAGGACATGGTTCTGTGTGTGCATCGCCTAGGATGGACCCTAGAGCCTTGTGCGAGTCAGGGGGGCACTCCACCACGGAGCTGCGAGCACAAGCCTTGCCTTCTCCTGCTCTGAAGAAAAGCAGTGAAGAAGATTTTTTTTTAAACTGATTAAATAGTCTTTCAAAGAGAATTACTCGCTCTCCCTTTATTTCAATCATGTGTGTTTAACTAAATCTCTAAACATTACCAGTTCAGAGGGGGCTTTTGTTTACACAGTTCACAACATCTTCACTAACTATTTCTACCTTCGGGAATGTAAAATGTTTACTGAATTCTCATTCATTCTCTCTCTCTCTTGCATGTATTTTCAAGGCAAGTATTCTGATTTTCCTTTACTGGAAGGTCACAGAATGCTAAGATATTTTGCAAGTCAATTCAATAAGAAAAAAAAAAACCAAAACCAAAACAAAAGGCAATACAAAAAACAAAAAACGACAACCAGAGAGCTGGGTTAGAGCAGCCCAGTTGAGGTTGAGCTCAGCAGTCCGAAACACACAGACAGAGCCAATCACTCACCACGCCTGCTTCCAGCATTGTAATGTTAACAGCAGCAAACAAAGGGTAACCTGGGAAGAAGAAGCAAGAGCACCTGTCCCAAAATAAAAAGGACAGGGGTCCTCCCTTTAAAGAGTTACCTGAAGGGACAACCCTTAAAGTATTGGGTTGCTCCAGTTATTTGCATTTCTTTTCCAACCAACTAAAACTACAGAAAAATATCTTATGAGTAGAGAGCTCTACACCCTGAAATAAAATCACCGGGAACATCACAGAAAAGCTACGGTCTTGATGCTCGCTAGCCGCACGGTTCTTAACATTGATCCCATGAAAAGGTAAGATAGAAAGAACTGGAGGCCGGGTTCACAAAGCAAAACTGGAAAACCAGAATCGACTCTATCTTGGGTGGTGGCAGGAGCAGTCCACACAGGAGAGGTTCCAGCTGCTGGTTAACCAACCCTTGGGTGTCTGGGAACTGGGCTGATGAGGGTGCCTGCAGGAAGGTGGGGATGACCAGGACATTTTCACACAACAAAACCAAATTTCCAGCTCAAAAACACCAGTAACTTCATGTGGTAATTACCAATTCACCAAAACAACATTTGAAAGGCAGTGCCAAGTGTGTGGAATGCTTCTGAACTAGATTAAACCACTAGACTAGTAATTAACTAACGTTATGTGGGAGAGTGCTCTCGCTCAGACGTGAGCAATCTTGCTCATTTCAGAAAAGCAACTTTAGCGCAAAAGCATAAGCAAAGTCTAGGCTTCAGTCTCAGCTTGGAACACCACGGCTGGCAGCCGCTGCTCACCCAGCTACAAAATGAGGGTGCCAGGGACTTCCCAGGAGACTTAGAGGGGATTAAGACTGTGACATAATGTGAAGACAAACAAAGCTTCAGCCTGGTGTCTTCTGTAGCGAGTCACACAGCTTGCTCTTGTATCAGCAAACAAGTCCCTACCATTTCGTCGACAGAGATATTTCGATAACAGTCATTGCCATAGTACCAAGTGCCGTTTACTAGACAGCCTGTTGAAAGACTGCCTGGCATTCTGTCATAGTGACAAGCCACTACATCATGTCGCGGACGGCAAGGACCTAAAACGTTAGAAGAGAAATAGTTTTTTTTCCCCAAGTTCATCTATGCCATGACTCACGACAGCACTGTTTACTTTTTATAACTGCTAAGACATGTGCAAACAAAAGAGCCATCGACTGTGTTCACTGCCCAATTATAGTGTCTTACCTGCTACTGGAAAATAGTCAACTTTTCAAGGGCCTTAGAGATGGCTCTGTAGGTAACACTACTTGCCAAAACCTGGCAACCTGAGCCTGAATTCAGGAACCCAGAAAAAGGTGGAAAGAGATAAATGACTCTGATCTCATACGCATGCACACATACCACAAATGTAAAACTAAAATCAAAAGAGCCCACATCCACGTATTTATTCCAACCCATCACATAAACCTGGTTCCCTCACTAAGATTAATCCCAATGAAAGAGTCACGCACTATCTAATCCTAGGAAGGTTCAGATCATGAGGTACCCTAACAGTCACACGGCCTGGAGGAATGAGGGGGTGAGGGAAACTCCATTGTAAGCAATTCTGAATTTTCACTGAGGTCACCTAAAGAACCCAGAACCAAGAAAGAAAAAACACCACACAGAGTGCCCAAAGTAGTCAGCATGGTCAGCTGCTCCCCATGCAGGGCTTGTGATACCCACTGGGGATGAGAAGGGAGGGGAAGACAGCAGTGTCTCGGTGTTAGTGTTTATGGAGTGCATTTCCAGGGCCATGAAAAGCCAAGATCAAAAGAGCTTCACTTGCACAGCTTGGAGAGAAAATGAAGGCGATGCATTCTGGACACCAACCTATGCAGATGTCTAAGGGCAGGGTAAGGCCTGATGGGGCATGGCTTTATGCTTCACAACTAATTGGAAAAAAGCATCTCTTGACCTACATTTAATTTATTAATTACATATTTATGCTATTTATATAAATTAAGCTGCTTTGGGCCGACTTTGGATTTTACCCTGTATTCACAAAGATTTATTTATTGGAATCAGCAACAAATTCTTTATAAAATCTTACTGGAGAACAATGAGTACTTTTATTTGATAAGGTCTAGTGCTGGGCATAGATGCAGATGACTTCAGTTTATTACAACTTGGCCTTTGTCAGACATGGGCTCACTGAAGTCTCACTCTGTCTGTTCCACTCTATTTAGACCAGGTTGGCCTTGAAATCACAGCCTCCCCAGCTCTGGGACTAAAGGTGTGTTGTGCATCATCACACTTGGATATTCCAATACAACTTTAGGGGTAGAAAGGTAGGAAAAACTTCTCAAACTGCCACTAAAATCTGACCCGTCATCCTGCAAAGTTATTTTATAAACATAAAGTGAGTGAGATTTATAATAATTAAGATGCGGTACCAATACAGAAAACTCACATAGTATCAGAATTTATGTAGGATCAAAAAGCAAATTTTTGACCTAAGAATTTGGTTTTGAGACTAGGGAGATGGGTCAGCTGGTAAAGTGCTTTTCATTCAAGGATAAGGGCTCAGTATGAGTCACCAGGCACATATGGAAAGACAGGTGTGGCCAGGTTGGGGAGGTGGAAACTAGTCTAGCCAATCAGTAAGCTTCAGGTTCAGTGAAAAACAACTGTCTCAAAAAGTGAAAAGCAATAGAAGACATCCAGTGTTGACCTTTGGCCATTAGAGGTTCACACATCTAAACATACGTAACACCCAGGCCCAACACAGGCACACTGGAGAGAAGGAGAGGGAGAGGAAGAGGGAGGGGGAGAAAAGAGAGAGAGGGGGGAGATGATAAACCCAGTTCTTACTTCAATACAGGACCAAAGAGTGCTGCAGTCGGTGGCTGAGGCCAGAGCTGCTTGAGAGCTGTGCTGAACCACTCTGCCAGGCGACACCCCCATTACGGTCACCCTGCATCTCAGTCTCTCTAAGGACAGCTTGTTGGCAGATGTCAGGAAGGAATGCCTCCTAGATGGCACGACAGTGCTCTATGGAGTCTAGCAGAATGTCTTGTAAGGGTGGAGAAATGAACTTGCTCCAGAAGTACAGTTATGTCCTTGAAGCAACAGTAATTCAGCAGACGAGGAAAAGGTTAGTTACCTTGTAGATGCCGAAGAAGCCCAGATCGCGCACCACGGAGAGAGCGCTGACTCTGGGGCCAGTGGTGATCTCCCCAGCCACTTGCAAGCGGATCTTGACAATTTCTAAAGGATTGGTGAAAATTACCTGGGAGCCTCCTGCCTAGAGGGAAAAAAAGAAAAATTTAAGGTCAAAACTGAGGCATGTTAATAGGGCAGGAATAGAAGAACAACATCTTTGAATGAAGTTTAGGATATTCTGTCCTCACAGGACAATCGTTTCAGGTCCTATCCACCAATTAAAATGGATGGTGGATCAGCAAGATGGCTAAGTGGGTAAAGGTGCTTGGCATCAAGCCTGAGAACTCGACTTCAATTCCTGGAACCCACACAGGAGAAGAAGAATTGCCCCCAATCAAGTTGTTCTGTGACCTCCACTTATGCATGCTCACATGCGAGCATGCACACACACACATGCAATTAAATTTAAAAAAGAAATAAAAAATGCAGCTAGGGAATAAGTGTAAATCCAGGTGTGGCCCAGAATAATTCAAGTACAGAGGTCCTGCTTCCTCAGTGTGGAGGACAAGAAGAGATAAAGACCAGAGGAAGGCAACCGTTGACCCCACTCACACTGAAATGACAAGGAATCTCCTGTGTATTTTTTTTCTTGACATATTTTCAATTTCTACATAGATCATGTGTTACCAGGAAAATGTTAATCTATAAAGTGAAAGAAAATGTTCATTACTGTTTTTCTCTTTTCAACAATTTAATATTGTGATACCTTGAATAGGTATGGCCTTCATAGATTTGAATGCTTACTCCATAGGGAATGGAACTCTTAGGAGATATGGTTTTGCTGGAGTAGTTGTGGCCTTATTTGAGGAAGTATGTCACTGTGGAGGCAGGCTTTGAGATGTTATATGCTCAAGCTACACCCAGCGTGATACACAGTCTCCTTCTACTGCCTGTGGATCAAGATGTAGGACTCTCAGTTCCTTCAGCACCATGACTGCCTGAACAAGAACATGCCCCACCACGATGATAATGGACTGAACCTCTGAACTGTAAGAGAGCCACCCCAATTCAAGATTTTCCTTTATAAGAGACACCATGATTATGGTGTCTCTTTACAGGAACAGAAACCCTAATTAAGACAAATATCTTTATTAAGACACATTTTTATTTAAAAAAAAAAAAGAGAGAGAGAGACTTTCCCAGTCTCTGCATTTACAGAGCAGTGGTGTTTACCAATTTCTCAGACACATGCTCCCTCTCCCTGTCGACCCCTACCATGTTTTACCCATCCCCTTCACTAAAAGTTTTCCAAGCAAATTGGGAGGTCCCAGGAAAGGCCTCACAAAGCAGGAACTAGAGCCTGAGATGCATGCCCTGGGACTGCTGTGCCCTCCTGCTCCACACGATGCTATCTCGTCCTCTGCTCAGAAGAGCTGTGCTGGCCCATACACTGCTGCTTCCCGCAGAGACCTGGGATAAAGGCCCCGGCTTCCACCACCGTAACATGCAGGAGCTGACGAAGGTTAGCAGAAAGAGGATGAGATGAGCTTAGTCACCATCTTAGAAGACTCTCCTAGTGCTTCTGGATCGTAGATCTCTTTGCATTAAAGTGAAGTCATTATCAAATACAGAAATGAGCTCTAGAAAAGGATAGGTCCTAGCTCAGTGATATAATGCTCAGGGTCCTGGGTTTGATCCCCAGCACTACAAACAAAAAAATCTATGGGAAAAAATTGTTGAGAGGATTCACTAGGATGGAATTAGCCTGGTTTCCACTCAGATTTTAGTTGTTTTCAGAGTAGAGAAAACTTCCATTGAGCATACAGTGCAAGGGACAGGAGGCTAGCGTGCAAAGAGGCATTGTTGCCTGCAACCCTAATGAATGATTTCTCAAAGCCCCAATCAGGCAGTCCAACAGATTCTCAAGCTGGTAAGGAGGCAGCTGAAAGACACAGCATCAAGCCACTTATCTGGCAAATCACCGCATTCAGTATAAAAAGCAAAGAAATGCTGAAAATGTATCAGCCTGGTGCTTAAGGCAGAGCAGTGGCTCTACATGTTTAGGGTTCTGTCATACAACCTGGCCCGGTTATATTCAACTGCAGAGCTGTAAGGGTAGTGGCGTCTAGTCTCCACATCAGATAACTAATTAAGAATTTCCATATCTCAGCTTGTTAAAATTCTTCCTATGTGATTACACACATTGAGGACTGAAAATTCTCTTTACCATGCAATCTGTAGGATGCCTGTCAATTCTGAGGGTTTGCTCAGCTTCCATGAAAGCTATGATTCTAATTCCAATCTCCTATATTATTTCAGAGAATAGCTTTTATGTTTTCCTTTGATCTCGCAGCCAAGCATTGCCATTATCAAAGGTATAATTTTTAGGCACAGAATTGTCTCATTATTTAATTTCTTTACAAACACCTGTAAAACTTAACAATGTATCCAATAAAATAGGAACTTATTCTCAACCCCCTAACTCCAACACAATAGACAGACATGAATTCTTAGGACTGGCAGAGCTTGCAAGTTAAGATAGATAACACAAGAGAAAAAGTTCATTTCACAGGGCTGCTGGGATTAGATGTATCAGAAAAGAAATTGTAGTGGTACCAGGAAAATGGAGTGATATATACCTAGCCTTTGGCACACTAAGAAATAAAAAACCTATGGACCCAAAGTGGCACACTGGAAAGGTATGAAGATGAAACAGGTTCTTTGGAGTCCAGCTGGAAGAAAATGAGACTTGAAGGCACCTAGTGAAGATGCTTATCATTAGGCACAGTGTCTGGTCATCTTCAGAGCTTGATCACTGCACAGCACACTCACCGCCTGCTGCTCCTCCAACTCCTGCTCTATCTATTGTGCATTCACAGTACCTTAGCCACGCCCCTCCTCTGTAGAGATCAAAGAACCTCAAATGGGCCAACAACGAACAGGAACACCTATTATACACAGAGCCTTTGTGTCCCTCATCACTTGAGAACTCTGGCTGTGTGAAGATACTGGCTTTTGTGTGCATGTGATTTTTGTCACAAATCATTTTCTTACGACTTTCTGGAGTCTCTGGTGGAAGAAGACTTGGGACACTGAACTTACAGTGGCATACTGTACTTACAGTGCGGGCATTAACTTCTTTACATGTTTCCTGCTCTAGTTTCTGCTACTGAAAGAAACAGACTTGCTGTGGAGGTTTGAATGGCAAATGTCCCCCATAGACTCAAGTATCTGAAACCTTGGTCCCAGTTGGTGGCATTGCTGGATGAGATCCCAGGGAAGGGTTGACTTAATGGAGGAAGTACATCAAGGGGGGGATGGGCTTTGATAGTTTAAAGTCTTATCCCACTTCCAGTTTGTTCTCTGCTTCCTCCTGGTTCTCACAGATCCACACTTCTCAGCTTCCTATGCCTGCTCTCACCCTCATCACCAGCTTCCGTCCCTCCCTGCCATGATGGGCATGTGTCTCTCTGGAACCAAAGGCCAAATAAACTCTTTCTTCTGAGTGCTTTTGGTCATGGTATTTTATCACTGCATCAAGTGTGTATTTGGAGATGAAGTTTCCAAAGAAGAGAATTAAATTAAAATGAATTTTATTGCTGTTGGCTTGTTTGTTTTCAAGTAGGGAGTAAGACAGGGTCTTGGTATAGCCCTGGCTGCCTGGAACTTGCTCTATAGACGACACTGGCTTCAAACTTACGTGATCTTTTTGCCTCTGCCACCTGAGTGCTGGGATTTTATGCATTACACCACCATGCTCCACTAAATTTCGTCTTTAAGGAGGGCCTTAATCCAATCTTACTAATATTCTTATAAAAAGAAGAAATTAAACACAGACATATAGTACTGAGAAATGACCACACGAGGACACGGGAAAAGCTGGCCTAGAACTTGGAAAGCTAAAGGCAAGAAAACCACCCTGAGTTTGAGGTCAGCTTGGGCTATACAATAGAGTTCCAGGATAGACTGGGCTATCCAGTGAGACCTATATCCACAAAGTAAAACTATCACAGAGAGAAGGCAGCCATCTGTAGCCAAGGAAGGAGGCCTCAGAGAACCAACACCAAGGATCAGCACCTTGGTCTTGGGACTTCTAGACCCCAGATAGGTGAGAAAATGCACGTCTGTTGTCTCAGCCAACCAGACTGTGTCTTCGCCAACAGGACTGTAACTAGCACGTCTGTTGTCTTAGCTGACAAGACTGTAGCTAGCACTTGCATTTTAGCCGCCCCTGCATATTAGACCAGCAGTTTACCCAGGGCTACAGAACAGCAAGCAGAAGAAAAGGCATGTGAGAAAAAATAATTAGCATACATGACAGAGTTAAAGTCCAGACAAGACAATTCAAAGGAAGGCAAGGCATTTCCTATCAATGGTGTTCTGGGACATGAGAAGATAAAATGTTCGCTGGCAACAGAAGAGAGCTTCGGATTCAGGTGTCCGAGCCTTTGTGTCATTAAACACGACAGTTAATACACAACAGAAGTGCCTGAGAACAGAACAGTTGAGTTGCTGGCCTCTGAATCACATACACACAGACACAAAAACCCTTATTTTACATGTTTTATAATTTTTGCTTTGGTTTCCATGTGGTCCAAGAGCCATAGGCTGCACACAATGCAGTGAGAGAAGAAATGACATAAAAGTAGTGACAGAAGCTTCTCTGAGCAAGGGACCCACTGTAACACATTGGACAAATAAGATGTCAGCCTCATTGTGTCCCAGGAGGTGGGACAAATCTGCAGAGTAATAATCACTTTGTTGTTGCTGTTGTTTTAATGAATGAAATAAGGCAGACGGGTGTGGTTTAACTTACAGGATGTCATACAGCTAGAAGGTGACGCTTATATGCCAAGGTAAAATTACTGGCATGCGTTCGAGAACATAGTTATATTAATTTTTGCTGCCATTGCTGCTTTGAGGCAGTGTCTCACTATGTAGTCCTGAAAGGCTTAGAACGCACTACGTAGATCACACTGGCCTTGAATGCACAGAGCTCTGTCTGCCTCTGTTGGGATGAACGGCAGGCACTACCAGACTGGCTCATACTGACACCTCTTATTGTGGCAGCATGAAGGCCCTCCCTAGAATGGCTGGCTCGAGACCAGTGGTTCTCAACCTTCCTAATGATGCAACCCTCTAATACAGTTACTCATCCTGTGATGACCCCCAACCATAACATTATTTCTCTGCTACTTCATAACTGTAATTTTGTTACTGTTATAAACCATAATACAAATATCTGGTATGTAGGATATCTGATATGCGACCCCCCAAAGGCTTATTAACCACAGATAGAGAACCACCACTCTATATGGAACAGATGGGTCTGAAAGAGAATGACCAAAAATGAAACCACTGAGCCAAGCCATGGAAAGCCCAGGCTGGGGAGAAGGACTGGATCCTGACCACCATGCTAAGAGCCTGTGTAGAGTGGATGTGCTGTGGCTGAGTTTGGGTAAGAAGAAGATGCATAAACAGAGACAATTTAGGAACTGCAGGGGAACACCAAAACTGGGAAGAGGGTGTGTCTGGTGCTAATTTGGGAAAGATGGAACCAAACCAAAGGTAACAATTAGGGCTTTAGTAGATTGGGTGAGAGATAAAAGGTACAATTAAGATAATTGTGTCTGTAACAAAGAGAAATGAAGGGGTGACAGGCAGTGGGTGCAATAAAGACCAACAGGGTTAGAATGTAGAATGGAGGTGAGGTCAAAGGAATTGAGTTTCAGCAGCTATTTCACAGGACAGAGAATAATAAAGAGAATCATGAACACTGTGAGGTGGGAGATAATGAAGCATCCGCGGAGGACATACTCCACTGTAACTCAATCTAGGAGTTTATACAAGGATGGAAGGAAAATTATAAGAGTGGTAAATAGAAACACTGACTGTGTGGACAATGGGAATGGGGTGGTGAGTCAAGAATGTGCCTTCTAGAAAGAAGGCGGTGAAGATCTGCAGACATCAGACACAGTTGAGCCTGGCCAGTGACCTAGTAAGACAGCAGAGTGAATGCTGAGGCAAAGGAGGGGAAATGAGAAAAGCCCTGTTATTCTGAGAGTATGGGCAATGGGTACTTAGAGCCAAGAAGGAGACAGGATGTAGAGTGTAGGGAATAAAATAGCGGGGGTATTTTTTCCTAACCAAAGCAAACCAGAATCATTTCTGAGTACAGTAGAAGAGTGAAAGATAGGAGGGAGGGAGGGAGAAAGGGAGGGAGGGAGGAAGGAAGGGAGGGAGGGAGGGAGGGAGGGAGGGAGGGAGGGAGAAGAAAAAAAAACTACCCAGAAATATTTGCTAATGATATTCTGCTATACTTATAGATCAGTGTCAAGCCAAAAAAACATCACAGAGGCTTACTCAAGCAGCTAACAGAAGCAGATGCAGAAAACCAACAACCAAACATTAGGCAGAATTAAGAGAATCTCATAGAAGAGGGGAAAGAAGGATTGATTGTAGAAGCCAGAGGGGTAACAACACCAGAACACGGCCCACAAAATTAGCTAAACAGAGGCTCACAGAGACTGAACCAGTAATCACAGAGCCTACATGGGTTTGCACTAGGTTCTCTGCATATATGTGATGGTTATAAGTGTGGTGTTTTGTGAGACTCCTAACAGTAGAAGAGGGAGTGTCTGACTCTTCTGCCTGATCTTGGGTCCCTTTTCCTCCTACTGGGTTGCCTCATCCAGCCTTGATATGTGGGATTATGCCTAGTCTTTCTGAATCAGTTGATATCACTGGGAAGCCTGCTCTTTTCTGAAGGGAAATGGAGGAGCAGAAGATTTGGGAAAGAAGGGATGTGTGGACCTGGGAGGAATGGTGGGAGGAGAGACTGCAGATGGAATGTATTATATATGAGAGAAGAATAAAAAGAAAATTTGAAGACTTTTCTGGAAAGTAAGTTCTAGGCTAGCCTGAGCCGCATGGCATGAGAGGAACAGCCACAGTCATATAGCCAAAGCCATACTTACTGTTATTCTCCTGGGGAACTGCATTCCCCAGGAGGCCCCTATGCGCAGGCGCAGAGTGAAGCGTGGGCTGCCTGACTCAAAAGACTTCGTTTCCCAAAAATCACTTTCTCCCACAATCCAACAGGGACGCAGAAGGCAGCGTCAGATGCACGCGTACGCTGGATTGGTCTTTAAAAAGGCAGAACCGCGGTACCCCCTCCTTCTTTTCCCCCTTCCTGCTTACAGAGTGCACCGCCCTCACGCCCCTTTCCTATAATAAAGCTACACGTGGGTTTGTTTGTACCTCATGGTCTATTTCGTATTTCGCAGAAAGAACAACACTTACCCCTCGGAACTGATGGCAAAAACAATATTCTGGGACTCTACAAGAAGTTACAACAACAACACAGATGATCTTGAGAAAGAGAAAACACTCGTGTATGCTCAACACAAACAGCCTGCAAGCCACAGCAGGAAGCCAATATCCAAATACAAGGTAGGGCTGTACTTGTACCTACCAACAGGGGATCCAGAGTCACAGGATCCCACTGTGTATACACATGACCCATGGATGGATAAGATCAGTGCCATGTAGATTCTTACTCAGGCAGATACTATACTGAATAAAAACATCTGATGATCCACTTCATTTCACTGAACACTAGCAAAATAAAGATTCTGTTGCACTTCTAAAAGGCAAGACCCTGACATTCAAAAATATTACCTATCCCCAGAGTAGAAAGACAGAACTGGTATATCCAAAATGAGTTTATACCCTAACTTTTGTTTGCAAATAAGTATCATTAGCAGGAAATAGCTATGTAAAATACACAGGACCAAAATGAAGAAAATTACAGGTTTTGTGGTTTGTTCTAACAGAGATAAAAGATTTGAAGACTAGAGAATTAACTATTGTTATTAGAAAGATTCAATGTTATAAATGTTATGTTTGCCCATGACTCACTTTAAAATTCAGGTGTTATAAAAGATAAAATGAAACACATATTTTCTTTCAATTAATTTAGTATTGTTAAAATGTAATTTTCTCCGAATTTAATTTAACATTCAGAGCAATTTTCCTAAACAAAATCTCAATTCAGTTTTCTGAAGATGTTAAAAAATAAGATATCCTAAATAAGGTCATGTGGAGAGTTTTATTGGTGCCCATCCATGAATTAGACTGTCAGAAAAATTTAGAGTGTGGCATAAGGTGGATAATTGAGAAGATCTATAAACAGAGGAGCACAGAGGATACTGGAAGGCGTACACGGGAAGCACAAGTGGAAGAGGGCGGCTCCTTCTGCCCTGCACACAGCGTGCAGCATCCTACTGAGCTGTTGTTTACTGACCTTTCCTCCTTTAAAGGGGGGTAGCTAGAGGACCAGTTTGGATGTGTGTCAGCATCAGCCCCGTCAGCCACAATGAAGGAATGAAGTCCAACAATCTGGCATCGTCTCCAGCTTCTATGAACTACCGCGTCCCATGAATCTCATCTTCATCTAGAAGAGTTAGTCAGGGGTCCTGTACCAGAAGGGCTACCAACATGGACAGGACAATGCAAGACTCGAAAGATCTTGACTTAGTTCACATTTGTCAAGCCGTGGTTTACTGGGACTGATATGAGGGCTTTCCCAGTAGAAGCAATGCAGCCATCCAGTAGACTGTAACAGCCAACAGTCCTCTCTCTCTCTCTCTCTCTCTCTCTCTCTCTCTCTCTCTCTCTCTCTCTCTCTCTCTCCTTCCCCTCCCTTCCCCATCACTCCACATAGCCCTGGCTGTCCTGGAACTAGCTGTGTAGACCAGGTTGGTCTTTATCTCATAGGTCCTCCTGAGTGCTGGCACTAAACACATGAGCCACCATGGCCTGGCTAATGCTTCTTTCTTAACACCTTTTTCATTTCTTTAGTTTTGGAATGTGCAAGCTCTCTAATTCTTCTAATACCTGAAGGTACAGGTCTTTTCTCAAGGAAAGCCATCCTTCTACACTGACTGCCGCTAAAACCATCTCCAGGAGGTTTGGACAACATTATACATGCTGTCCTGCAGGTCCTTTTCTGGAACAATAAGGTTCCCTAACAACCAAGACAAAGGTAGTTTTTTATTTTGGGTGCTAATGATGGGCTTCACACAGGCTGGGCAGGCACTCTACCACTAACCTCCATCTGGGGCCCTTGGTAGGGCAGCCATTTCTAGACTAACATACCAAGAATGACAATGGCTCACACACCCTTTGTCTTCATCCCTCCCCTAAAGAGGCCAGAGTCTGATATTTGTGGGGCACTTGCAGTGCAGCAGGCACAGTGCTGAACCCCACACAGACATCTTCTGCCTCCAGTCATGACACACAGGTCCCATTATCCATCTTTCTGGAGATGAGGAAGGAAGGAGCGAGCCCATGCTGGCCTCATTTCAAACCAAAGCTCAGAACCTTTATTCTGATTTACTATTAAAGACACTGAGCATTGAAATTGGTTTTCAGTTTTCTTTCTTCTTTGGGTAGAGTGACTGCCTATGTCTTTGGCCAATTTGATCATCCGGACCAGAGTTCCTGTGACTTGGTGATGATTTTGACAAACAAATAAAAGATTCAGACACATCCAGAAAATATGAGAAGACATGGTTTCTAAACAAATAGTTAGCTGGTTTAACAGATTTCTCCCATTTGTCTTTGTAGATTAGGCAACAAGTCATAAGGAAGTCAAATAAGCAGGAAGTATAACCCCCAGATCATTAAATATCAATCTTCAAGGCCTACTTTAGACTTACTCAGAAATGAATGTACAACTAGTGACAGTCTCTATTTTATTCAGATGGGGCTGCAAAGGGGTCACCCTGGGTGGTACAGATTTCACATAAACACAACACTGTTCATGATCGGAATAAGAGACACCTCACTTCTCTCCACACACACCACGCTCGCACCTCTGCACAGCGGCTTCGGCGGTTGTCATTCTTGTCTGCCTCCCACAGGTCTCACAAATTCACCTTTACACCCTGTGGCTCGAGAACACTGAACAGAGAAATGGACTGTGGAAGCTGCAACTATGCCAGCATGGAGCCCACACACCAAGCTCCTCAAATGAGAACGGCTCTCTCCACACAAAGCATCATCATTTCCAAAATGCTCTAATTTTTCACATGATATGATTTCTTGGGGCTCAAAGCAAAATTATAGCTTTTTTCTTCTAATATCCCCTCTCACTAAAATGGGCAGGATGGGTACTTTGCAAAGAACCTGAAATGTGGCTTCTATCTGAGCTTCTCTTGGTCAATGCCTAGATGTTTGTATAAGCTTGCTATCTTTGCATCCTCACAAGTTTGCAGCCCCAATCCCCTTCTCATGTTACAAAAAGACTTCCTTTGCTGGTAATGTCTCTGAGTGTGCAGGGAATATTATGGTTGGGGGTGAGCGTATAGCTAGTTCTTTCATACAAAGAGAATTCCAAAAAGATATTTAAAAAGGCAACTTAACCCTGATGCTTTGCCCTTTTTTTCTGTAAATATTCAAAGAACAATGATCTCCAATAAACCTGACTAAACTGACAATGTTCTTTAGATAAAGTGGGTACAGACAGAAAGGTTTTCTTGTTACAGGTGCCTTCCAATTTACTTGAACAGGCTCATTCCCACGACTGGAGAAATACCAGCCATCTAAATACAATACATCTTCAGAGCTCCTCCTTTTCCTTTTTCTACATAATCCATTTCCTTTCATTTGTCTGAACACAAGAAGTCTTTCTGCAACCTGTCCTCACTAAATTGGACACTATTCCCAAACATTCATTCCTGGAACCTGGGATATCCCGTCAAACGCAACTATGAAGGTTAAAAATTAAAAAAAAAAGGGTCTAGTCCACAATCTTGAGAACACTAACACCTTCCTTTAAAAACAACTGAAGCCATGAGCTTGCTGTCCACAGAAACATAACATTATAGTTTTTAACACAATATAATTTCCGCTATGTTTTAAACTAAAAGCATTAAATATATCCATAGTTTAATCACCTTCCTTTAATTTGAATTCACATGTTAGACACTTATAGCTACTTAAAAAATAAGTGGCAAATGTATATGAAGAATATGTATCTTGATATTTTAATTATGCTCAATTGAATGTACTTAGATTTAAAGTGCTTTTCACAAATGACATGTGCTAAGAATATCTAATTGCACACTGACATTCTAAAATATGCGCTTACATGTGTCAAAAATAGATTAATATAAAATTATTGGATGACTTTTTCAATAAGTCAAATACATTATTTTGATTACTTAGATACAAACAAAATTGTACATACAAATATGTTCTATAGTAGTAAATGCCTAATGATGTGTCACATTAATATGAATATATACAATTGTGACAGTATTTGCGATTTGAGTAAGTTAGAAAACAGGTTTCTTAAGAATTCTTAGGTTCAATGTATTTTTCCAGTTACTTATCCTCACTTAATATCAATGGAAACATCAAAATAATTCAAATGTAGGCCAAGTGTTTTTACTCTTCATAGAGATCACAGATAGAAACCAGATACTCATCAGGTAACAGCAGATGGATTAAACTAGTGTGCACTGCACAGGAGTAAGTAGGCATTGAAGACAAACACTCAGCAGCCCCCAGATAAGCTGGCAAAGGTGACCAGTCAAAAGGTCATTTAGGGTCATTCACTCCATGCTTGGCCTGGTCCTTTACAAGAAGTGTCTTTACCATCCCATGATCAGGTCATTATTCCAAATTGAAAAACATACCTCTGCTTAGATTTGACACTGGGACTTAATGTTACATACAGCATCAAGAAGACGCAATCTAATTTTTTTTTTTAAAAAAAAAAGGTGTCACACTCTAGGTAAGGTGACCATTATTGTATTGTGCTGAATTCATAACTATCTTCAGCAACATGTGTTTTGGACATGCCTAGAATCCTAGTCAATTATACTCTGAATCACACAATTGAAAATTTGTTCACAAAATCTCTACCTCCATGTACCTCAGAATGAGACTACATTTTGAGGTAAGTCTTTTTAAAAGAAGGAATTCAAATACAATAAGGCCATAGGGTTGACCCTACTCTTTGGAGTCCTAAGAGAGTAGGACTCACACGGAACACTGACTGAGGGTGACTTCACGAACGTATAGAGAGGATGCCTTGGCCTTCGAGCATGTTCAACTGTGGAGAAAATGGAATAAGCACTGCTTATCTCCCTGACTCCAGGACACCCAGTCTACTGAATTCCAAAACACCAGAGCTTGAGTACCTAACCACAAAAACATATAGGATTCTCCTTTGGTAAAAAGGTAAGAGCAGAATCTTCTTACCATTTAATTGTTTGTTCCTGAGATACTAAACGAGAAAATTCTATTCTTAATGTTTTAACCAAATGGCAAGGTAGAGAAAAAGGCTATTATATTTACACATTTTATAAACATCAAGTTTTATATTTTCAACTTGCATGGGGTTTTAATAGGCCCTTAGAAGCCTGGCCAGGAAACCAAAGTGGAATATATTTGACATTAAAAAGCAATTAAGCTAGAGACCTGTCAAACTTGTTGACATTCGGACTCTGCCTGTTATAGTGTCTACTGAACGCTACCACCAGAATTAGCTAATGCCTAGCTGGCTGTTGGTATCTAAACTACCTTACCTCTAGGACACCACTGGACAAACCTTTCTTCAAGCATTCATATCATAACAAACACCTCCTCTATTTCTTAGAAACCGGAATACAGTCTCATTGTTTAAAGTGTCCCGAATCAGATCCTGTAGCTGCTAAAGAGAAGAAAGAAATCAGCCACAAGCCCTCTGGCTGGCTGACTGGCTGTCCCGAAAGCTGGACCCTCATATACAAAGATGGTTTTTCCTAGCGTCCAAAGGCAGTTCTGATCCAAACATATCAATGTTTTAATGAGCTCAGATTGCTATGCCAAAATATCATAGGCTGGGCCCCTATGCCAGTCAGATTTTGTCAACTCAACCCAAGTTAAGATCATCTGGGAAGAGGTTATCTCAACTGAGAAAATGCCCTCATCCACAGGATCCTGTAGGAAAGGTTGTGCGGCATTCTCTTGATTGATGTGGCCCAGTGTCACCCTGGACAGATGGCCCTGGTTGTGTAGGAAAACACGTTGAATAAGCCACGGAAAGTAAGCCAGTATGCAACAACCCTCCATGATTTCTGCTTCAGTTCCTGCCTTGAGTTCTTGTTCTCCCTTCTCTTGATGGCAGACAATAAAACATAAGCTGAAATAAACCCTTTCTTCTTCAAGTTGATTTTGGTCATGGTCTTTATTATAGCGACAGAAAACCAGGACAGTCACATACAATAATACAAACTGCTTTCTCAGGGTTCTGGAGGTTAGACACTCATGGTCAAGTGCCAGCACAGCACAGGGTATCTTTCTAGTACACACACACACACACACACACACACACACACACACACACACACACACACCATATTCCCCGAAAATCATGTTTTCAAGGTTCAGTTGCCAACAGTAGACTTTGGGGAAAGTGTCTGGACCGTGATTAATTGAATGACAGATTCTTAGTTTGATAGTGTTACTGTAACACTTGAGTTTCGTTGGGAAAGGCTACCGAGGCTATGCCTTTGAAGGTATAATCTGTCCCCTGTATTTTGCTTACTGTCTACTTACTGTCTACCACGAGGTGATTAGCATCCTTTGACCACCATGCCTTGCTGCCAAGCCTCGGCCTTGTCATACCCTGGGACTGAAGCCTGTGAGATGTGAGTCAGCAGTAACCTGTCAGTGGGTGTACTGCCACGTGACATAAACCATCAGTGGGCACACTGCCACGTGACATAAACCATCGGTGGGTATACTGCCACGTGACATAAACCGTCGGTGGGTACACTGCCACGTGACATAAACCGTCAGTGAGAATACATGACAAAAACTCACACAGACAGTACTGCAGAAAAGACCAGGAATGTCAAGAACTCTCAAGGTGGCCCAGGTCCTCGGTCGGAGTCTGCCACAGTCAGACTCCAGTACATCCCTTTCCCCTGAGGAAATTGAGTGGGATTACATTAGTTTCTATCCAAAAAACTAAAGGGAAAAACTCACTTTTATGGAATCTAAAATATATATGCTCAAAAAGAAAGGAAATTTGTGATAATTCTTAAAAATAAGATTTGCAAACTTTGCAAAGAACACATGTGTGTGAAAAGATGGTCCCATCGTGCACTTTTGACTCATCTTGACGAGGAAACCCTGGGGAGCAAGTCTTGGAGATAAAGGCAATGAATTTTATGAATTTACGAACAGGAAGGAGTGTGACCAAGAAAAATGAAAAGATACACACACAGGACCCTACCACCAAATCTTTCATTGAAAATTTGCATTTTTTTTTAAAAAAAATTCTGGTACTAAAGATTGAACCAGGACCATACTGTGCCATGTGAGTCTTCTAGCACAGGGCTATATACCCAGTGTTTTTTTTTATTTTTTAATTATGAGGCAAAGTCTTACCAAGTTATCCATACTGGCCTTAAACTCACTCTGTAGCCCAGGAGAGCTTAAGTCAGTAATTAATCCTCCTTCCTCAACCAAGTAGCTGCAGTTCCAGGCCTATACCAGGATGAAACCATGTGGAAGGGCTGTTCTGACCTCAAAACTCTTTCATTTAGCAAATACTTGAGTCTGATAGCAAGTAGGCATGTATTGTCTGAGGTCACTGGGATATGTTAAAGATAAGACTCTTCATTATGTCATATGAAGAGGGACACAGAAAAGACATAGAAATCATGAGAAATACAAACATATAGAACGTTTGAAAGTGACAGAAACAATGATAGGGAGAGGAAGGAGAGGAGGAGAAAGACAGCAAGAGAGGAAAAAGTGATAAGGCAGAAGTGAAGACAATGAAACTGGGAAGCATTGAGATTTTGAGTTCATTCAGCATTGGTATAAGTTAATATGAAAGACTCTGAGGAAAATACTGCAGTCTCTGTTAGAAACCCTCTGTTGGTTAAATGACACACTTTTCTAACTCTAGGAATGTCTACATAACAGCTCTGTAAACACGAACATCTGTAACAGACACATGCAAGATAGGCAGCACTACAGCGTGTGAAGGTAATGATTCCACTGACTTCTCTGCTGACAAGCGAAGCACAGGAGCGGCACTGACGGGAATGACAACGGCTTAGATCATGCAAGCCTAGAGCACCGGGCTTGGGTGCAGATCTGGGAAGGCTGGGTGCTGCTGGAGCACCAAGTTTGAGTGCAGCATTCAAAAGCAAACATTTACATGGCCTAAGGATACATGCTCAGATGTAGCAAAGACTAGAAAAAACCTGTCTAACAGTGAAGACCTGCCTAACTCAGGACAGAGGTAATCCCGAGGAAGGAAGAAGGAACGGCACCAGGGAAGCTACAGAAGGGCCGCCAGGTGCACTTTTACAGCTTCCCATTTTGAGATAACCAAGAAGCACACTTAGGTAAGCATCTTTGTTCTTCCCACCGTTTTTCAAAATAAACATTGATGCCACCTAAATGTGATGTGAAAATGATTAACAGCAAAAGTTTGCCTTAAAAATAGTACCTGGGGTTCTGGGGCCCAGAGAGATAGCTCAGCAGTTAAGAACACCAGTTACTATACCCAGGAACCCAAACTTGATTCCAACATGGTGGTTTACTACTCCAGGGGGGTGCAACACTTTCTTCTGGCTGCCTCAAGCAAAAGGCACACAGTGCACAGACATAAAGGCAGGCAAAATACCCATACCCAGAAACTAAAATCACAACAAAAAATTTCAATAGTTTCTAGGGGATGATTGAAATGGGTAAAGGGTTAAGGCACTACCTAACTAGCGGACAAGCTTGATGACCTAAGTAAGAAAGAGAGAGCTAACTCTTGCATTTTGTCCTCTGATCTCCATGTGTATGGGTACATGGATTGGGACAGACACACACACACACACACACACACGCGTAAAAGTGAGTATGCGGCCAGCAAGGTGACATGCATCTGTAATCCCAGCATTCAGAAGTCTGATGCAAGGAGACCTTGAATTTCAGTCCAGTTTGGTTACACAGCAAGACCCTGTCTCAAACAAACAACAGCCAAAACAATTAATACACAGATAAAGGAATCTTATACATATGAGAATACAGAAGCTGGGCCTAACGGCACAGGCCTATAATACAAGCTATGCAGAGGCTCAAGCAGGAGGACTGCCAAGTTCAAGGCCAGCCCACGCAACTTAATGAGCTCTTGTTTTGAAATTAAAGCTGGAAAAAAAATAAAAGAGGTTGGGAGATGCAGTTCAGAGGTAGACTGTCTGCATGCCGTGGCCAAGGCCCTAGGTTCACTCACTCTCTAGAACCACAAATAAAAATGAAAGTAAGAATACAAGCAGATAATAGCATATGGTCCTGCCCATTTGCTAGGGAGAATAATTAGTTACATTTCATACCTTTCCAATTGTGCTATACAGTTCTTGTTGATTTCTGCAGATGGATGTATGGGCATATGTGTGAACACATGCATGTTCTGGTACAAGACTACAAATATATACACGCACATGTATATGGAAAGCTAACATCAAAGTCTCATGTCCTCCTCAGTCTTGCTGACTTTAGATGGAGCCAGAGTCTCTGGTTAATTTTGGCTAATCTGGCTAGCCTGCTTGTTTGGGGGGAATTCCCATCTCTGCTCCAATAAACTGAGATCACAGGCACACTGCCACTCCCACTTGGCTTTTACATGGTGTTGGGGATCAGGGATCAGGTCCTCACGCTTCTGTGGCAAGTGTTTAACTCACCAAGCCACCTCTCTGTCCCCTAATACTATATTTACCAGTCCTTTCCAGAACTAGCAGTATGATCTTATCAATGACTTTTCCCATGAATGAGTACAAATTCATGAACATCAGGTTTATTCACGTCTGCATGCACACGAGCACAGCACAACAGGAAAACACTGGGAATGTATTACCCCACAGCCATAGCCTTTCTAAAAGCTAGTACAGAATTTTATTTTCTACTGATATAGAAATAATTTTTTTACTAAGTATAAGCTCTGTTGATACAGTTTTTCTGGGGAATATTAGATTTCATGTCAGATAATTTCTTTCTTTCTTAAAGACAATCACAGCGCCACGTGTCTTTCCTTGCCTGGCAGGCATTTCATAAGATAAAATGGATCAAAACTAAAGATCCCAGACTGCCCACACCCCTCCCCGCTCTGGGTTTGCTGCAATGGCTCTCTTGCTTAGGTCACTGGAAACCTACTTGAGCTGAGGTCACATGTTCTCTCCTTGGCCACATTTCTGATAACCCGTCACTACCGGGTTCTCAACCACATCGTTTTATAGAAAGGGAAGAAGGGAAAGAGAAGGCACATGATCTTTGTGTGAGGGGAGCCTAAGGGCCCAAGCTTCTTTCAGATTCTTACATCATCAAGGAATAAATTTAAAAAGCAGAAAATCCACTCGGAGAAAAAGACCACCGTAAAGATTTCTTTCAGAAACAGTTGTTTTAAAAACTCCAGTCTTATTATCTAGTTGAGTCATGAATTATGATGACAATATCACTACCAGTCAGTGTGGATCTATGAAAGGGAGGAAGGGAGAAAGGGAGGAAGGAAACTCGCAGAAGTTTTAAAAATTTAAAATTTTAGCCACAATTTTAAACTAAAACTAATCTCAGTAAGAAATAAGAGGTCTTTTTTTTTTAAAAAAAGCCAGCTTTATCCTTTTGTGTGTCAGCGAAAGAAAGGTGTTTATGAAAATAGCAAGAATTAAGATATGTTTTACTCCTTTGAAGAGCCAATGGCTGTCTCCCTCCACACATGCTACCACTTTCTTTCTTCTAAAATGAATAATAAATAAATGAGATTGGCCAAGCACTGTGATGATGTAGGTTACAATCCAATGGTCCCTGCATATTTTCCCTGTTGTTGTCAAAAACATTGTAAAACAGAGAGGGCTTTGTTCAAAGAAATGAACAGCTTTGGTTGATGTGAGTGAAAAGTCAGCCATGTGTGCTGATGCTCAGCAATAAGGAAGCAAGGTGAGCTCCCAGGGACTTAAAAGTCAAAGCCCAGTCATGCTTGGCTGAACTAAAGCAAGCAACTGCTCACGTGACACGAGGTCACAGAACCCTTTGTATTCTCAATTACACAGTGCAGGCCGTAGAACGAAAGCCTTTCTCCAGTATACACAGGCGCTGAAGGGAAAAAACAGCCTAGGAGAGGTGCTGCCGACTTCACACGCACGCACACACGCACACAAGAGAGATCCATCCATTTTTCTCTCTTCTGGGTTCTTTGCTAGCTTCATAACTGCCTACCTGAACTTAAATTCTTCCTAAAGCAGTGGCTAGTGCGGGGAGGGACGCAGAACAGAGACTTGGATTTCAGAGGACGCCTTGACGGAAAGGGTGGCAAACTCATTTCACAGATATTTTAAGTAGCTGTAAAGCTCAAGTGGCTCCAATTTTAAGCCTGTGTTTAGATGAGGCTTGAAAGGGGGCTGTGTCTCTTTACAATAGCAAGGCACCACTCTGATGCCAGCCTGTGCTCTGTGTTTGAAATGGGCCACCATACTTGAAAATAAGACCACCTACAGAGGGCACCGTGACAATGCCTGCCACAGTCGATCTCCTGGGCACCCCAATGCATGTGCAGGTAAAATGCATACATTAGGGAAAAAAAATCTTCAGGCTCCATGTCATGATGGTTTCCTGGCTAGAGTCATAAAATGAATTTTACATTTTAAATTCTTACACAGTTCTAATATCATGCTGTCTATGAAGTTTAAAAATGTAACTTTAAAAAATACAAAATGAAACTTCCACCTTTACCTGTTCAAAATACCCTGCTGTCTCAAGGCTCTTTCCAACAGGCTGAAGGATTGGGCTAGACTCAGCCTGTAAGTCTAAGATACCTATTCAGTATCTTAGACTCACCGCCATATCCTGAAGATAGAGCTAGATGCAGCCTGTGGAAGCACGCATTTAAATGTTAGGAAACAAGCTGGAGAGATGGCTCAGCACATGAAGAGTACATACTGCTTTTCCAGAGGGCCCGTTCAGTTCTCAGGCAGCGCATAACTGTTTGTAAACTCCAGCCCCAGAAGACCCAACTCTCTCGTCGGGGCAGCAAACACTTGATATACTTTGACGGACATACATGCAAGCATGCGCACACACACACACACACACACACACACACACACACACACTAACTAAACATTAGAAAGTTTCGCTACTCAAACGGCACAGGCAGGCAGGCTTGAATGAAGAGCACTTAAGAGGAACACTTCTGAACTCAAGTCTTTTATTGATACCGTGAGTTCTTTGCATTGAGGACATTAAAAGCTCCTCTTTTCCATCCTAAATGTTCCTAAAGATACAGAATGAGGGACCCCACCTACCCACTTCTGACAGGTCAGTGATCAAACAAAGTCCGGCAGCAGCCAAATTCCATCCTCTCTTAAAAGTTACCAGGAGCATGGACTTCTGGCAGCAGCTACACTCAGCCTGAGCTAGGACAGTGAGCCGGCCCCACACAAGGGTCCATATCATTAGGTGTCTACACTCAGCCTGAGCTAGGACAGTGAGCCGGCCCCACACAAGGGTCCATATCATTAGGTGTCTACACTCAGCCTGAGCTAGGACAGTGAGCCGGCCCCACACAAAGGTCCATATCATCAGGCGTACACTTCTAAACTCAATGGTTTTTCAAGGAGAGAAAAAAAAAAGTGTGTCTATTTCCTGGCCAAACAGGCCAATTTAAAAAGAAAGAAAAATGTGACCTCATCTTTTCTTATATGGAAAGTTACATGAGGTTAGAAGGGAAATATACCAATACTGGACAGCCTGGGTGATCAAAGTGTATTTACTTAGTGAACCTTATCTTTAAGTGGCTCCAGCCTTCGTGCAAGAGTTAATTTACTTGAAGTATGTGCATTCACATGGACAAACTGGTCCACGAGACACAGCGAGACAATGTTCTGCCGAGCTTTAGAACAAGCTGCGGTTGCTCGCCCATAACCCAAAGCCATCAGTCCACACATTTCTGACAAGGCAGAACACCTCAGCCATCTGCACCCCAGACTCCCCCAGAAGCCCTGGAAGCTTTGCTGCCATTAACGAGACAAAGCAAAGCAGGGACCTGGACCAGCTTTAGTGCTTGGCCCAGCAGAGATGCCACAGCAGACAGGACACTAGGGAGGAACATCAGAAAGGGCTAGCAAAGACCTTCCAAACATTCCCGAGGCAAAGGAGTTGCCGGCAGAACTGACCCAAAGCAGTAAGAAATGTTAAAGGCATGGAGAGCAGGCAGAAAGACTGGCAGTTTACCCTTCACCTCAGGAACCGCAGCCTGTCTAGGAAACTCTGGCCTTGGACAGGATCTGTGGTCAAAGAGAAGCCTTAGTACACGCGTGCTGTTCCCGGCAGTGACACATATATGAAGAACGGCTTTCCAGCAGAGAAATCTAGAAAAGCTACTTACACAGCCTCCAGCCAAAATCTCTGCAGAAAGTGGGACCGAGCCATCTTTGTGCATGAACTTATCTCTCACAAAATCATTCACCTGGAAGAGAAATAGTTATAGAAAATGATGAAAATATAAAGTCATTAAACAATAAATATACATCGCTCAATATACTTTATTTCTTTCCTCGGTTGATTACAAGAATTAACAGATCTTAAAATAGTTTAAGAGAGACTCTTAATAGCATACAAGTCATAGATACAATTTACATATATATACACATATATGTGTGTGTGTATGTATGTATATATAATATATATTATATATATGTGTGTGTAATATCAGGTGTGTGTGTATATCCACCCACCTGATATTACAGGTAGAAAAATTCAAAGAAAAATGGCCTATCGAGCCAAAAATTTTAAAATTTCCTGCAATTATAGCATGAAAGGGGAGACATATTGATAGTACAGATGAAATTATATATTTTATATTTTAAAATTTGTCTTATAAGCTATAATTAAAGGTCATATTAAGTCTTTTAACAAGACTTAATATAATTTAAAATACCACTCCTCACTGAAACCAATGTAAGCTCCTTAGTCTTTTTTTTTTTTTTTTTTCAAGTTAGTAGATAGATGTTCAGTAAAAATTCCTCAAGGGGCTAGAGAGATGGTTCAGCAGTCAGCAGTGTTTTATGTTCTTTTCGAGGATTCAAGTTCAATCCCCAGCATTGTAAAGTGGCTTCTAATCTCCTGCAATTCCAGCTGTGGGGTGAGCCAATCAATGCCTGTTCCTGCCTTCCAAGGTCACCTGCACATGCTTGTCACACGTTCACACAGACACAGACATTAAAAGTGAGTATAATTTCTGGATAGGTACTATAAAGCAAGTTTAAGCAACAACAATAGCATAGTCTGAGCAGATATGGGCCAGAGTCTAGCTATGTTATCAAATGGCACAAGAAGTATTGCAGGGACCAAGGCAATACGGCCCAGTCTAAAGCCAAAGCTTAATTCCAGGGCTCTGAGGTCTTAGGGATGTATATGTAGTATTGACCCACTCCCTAGACACTGAAAGCGAGAACCAACCATCTGCAGGTGAGCTGGGGCAAACTTCAACCAGAAAAATGAGCTCTCAGCATTTGGCTTAGCACGGTCCAACACACCCTACACATGTATTCCCTAAGCATTGGGCATAGGTGCAAGAGAACATGCTCAGAACTGTGAGATCCTGACTCAACATCCTGGTTCTCTGAGCACAGATAGGCGGCTTGAACCCTATTGCCCCTCCTCGCTGTACCCTGTAAACCACACTGTAAACTAAAAGGGTAAAATGACATGTGTCAAGGGCCTAAGATGTCAGGTACTGTGGGACCTCAGTGCTGCTGATGCCGGCCATGGCAGCAGCGCCTACAATCATCTCCAAGCTCATTACATCATTTCTGGATGTTTAATGTTACACAGAGAACAAGGAGAAGTTATGTGTGCTGACTGCTCTGACCATGAAATTAATTAGCATGGGTGAAGGACCACAGACCTGCTGAATCACAGAAGAATACCTGATACACTGCTGAGTTTGTGTCTCTTAATAAGAAGTCCCAATTCAAAGACTTACTGTAAGTTTTATGGCCTTCTCTGGGGCAACTCCCAGTAACTGTGGCAGCAAACCTAAAAATCAACAAGAAGCAGAAGTGTATTAAATAAATTAGCATTAACTACACAAATCAACAGCTCTGCAGAGGGGATCACCACTTGAAAACTGGGGCAATCTTTGCTGCAATTTTCTGCTATTACCTTTAATGAGAACACTTGTGATGGAATTTAAGAACGACTTCTAATAGCCACATCAGCCCCCAGTAAATTCCCTTCCACATTCTGGAGCGTTTGCACACTGGGTAAGTCAACAGTGTCAGTAACACAGGAAACCTCATTATCTCGGGGAGATCGCTTCTGCTCCTCTGCCCCCCCCAACACCTTTCTCTTGCTCCCCTAAAGGCCCACAGTGCAGTCCTTCAGTCATGGGACAACGATGGCTCGGTGACAGGCAGCACACAATTAAGAAATGATTTTATGAAGGGAGAGGCCTTTCTGGGACCTGATAACTGGAGAAAATGAATTTCTAAGTGGGGAATGGAAGGGGCATTGAAAACAAAGGAGAGTAAGCCCTGTGTGCTCTACAATGATGGAGAATGTGGGCTCGGTCCATTCAGAGTAGCAAAGGAGGGGAGAGTAATACCAGATGGCACAGGAGACTCAGCCTCACTTGTCCCGTTAGATGAGAAACATGCAGCAAGTTTGAAGCATGAGAGTGACATACTATTCTAATTCTTTCTTTTTCTTGCCTTCCTTTTTTATGTTTATTTATTTGTCTTTTTTAGAGACAGGGTTTCACTATGTAGCTCTGGGTGAGTTGGAACTCACTATGTAGAACAGGCTGGCCTGGAATTGATGGAGATCTGCCTGCCTTTGCTTAGATTAATGGCCACTACAACTGGCACAATTTTATGTTTCTAAAAATCAACTCTAGCTACTTTGTGGAAACAGGGCAGTGTGTGTGTGTGTGTGTGTGTGTGTGTGTGTGTGTGTGTGTGCATGAACGTGTGCCACACAAGTATATACATGCATGCATGTAGGTGTGTCTTAGGGAGACTGGGGAAGAGAACAATGGGACACACCTCTGCTGCTCCAGCATGAACAACTGGGCAGCACCCAGGAAGCCCATAGAAGTCTGGGGTAACACATGAAGAATTTTGTTAGGGCCACATTCAGTTGAATCAAGCAGGATCCCTGGTTTGAGAAGATATGGCTTTTGACATAATAGTCAAATAAAACAGTGCAGCCATGAATATCTGAACCAAAAAAGAAATCATGCTATTTTTCACTTGTTCTTTCTAAGAAAAGAAAAAAGTAAAATAAATCAAAGACAAACTTTCCCTTGGAAACACGCCTAGGTGATCTAGGGGCCTGTGTCATTCTGCCTTCCAGGGCTTCATGGTTTTCACCTTAGTCCCAAGTCCAACTTCAACTCACATACACAAATCCCACTTGTAGCCCCTTCTGCAGGGACATGTTTTTAAAGTGCAGCATGAGCCCAGAGCTGTAGTTTCCAAAGCCGTACATGTGCTTGATTGTACAGTTTTCTGGCATAATCTATCCTTTGCCAAGAAAGAACAACAGATCTGACAGTCTTGGGCCTCTTATGTCTGTTGAAGACAGGTGACTCTCTTTTCTTTGGACAGAATCTAGGCAACCAATTTGCCTAAGGCAGACAGCAACAGAACATGGCCCAGCGTTGGCTTTCATTCGCACTGTCCTGTTGGGATCCTCACAACAGGGAAAAGGTTCCTGCTTTGCTCATGGAAATGTAAAAGGGAGGAATGGGAACTAACAGACTATAACAGCTTCGTGTTTTAGGAAGAAGGTGAGAAAGTCCATTTCCCTGCGGAAATGCACAATAATGAGGATGCTGACACTAGTGAAAATTTAAGACACACCCATATAATGTTTACTATGTGCCAGGCACCACCTGAGGTCTCTAGTAACCCATTTAATCCTCATAACCACCCTAGAGAGAGGAAACTAAGGTTGCAATTTGAAGAAAGGCTCTGTTACCAAACAGCGATATTTTAATTTTTTCTAGGAAAATGTGGGTAAATGTTACTTAAGCCAATTCTTACTACCTGAAATCTTGATTTTTCTTTCTGCATTCAGGCCAAACCCCCAATATGCTTAAATATTTATTTGCTATATGTATTTTTCTTGTAATTAAATCATAATGCAAACCTGAATACACTGAGATCAAACTGTCCTGTAAGTCTTTTAAATGACTAATAAAACCCATACTGGACCCAAATAATTACAGAGCTACACTCAATCACTTTAGCCTGGAACCATGACTACGGAGCTACACACAATCACTTTTGCCTGGAACCATGACTACGGACCTACACACAATCACTTCAGTCAGCCTGGAAGGCGGCCGAAAGTTGTTCTTCTTGCTATAAATTTAGTGATGCATTGTGAACAGCAAGAACAAAACAGAAAGCCCTTTATTTAAGACTGAAAATGGAGCGACAAATATTTCTCCATGGAGCAGCCACTTATCCAAAGTTCCTCTTGTGCCCAGAAGAACAAATTGGGAGGACACAAAGGAGATGGATGGCTTCTCAGGAAAAAAAAAAAAAAAAAAAAAAAAAAAACTCAGTTTACAAAAAAAAAAAAAAAAAGACAAACCCTACTTGTCCAACAAAGTACACATCTTATTTTACTTGTCTACAGGTACTAAAAAGAGTAAAAAACACCTGAAAACAGTCTAGTAAGTATCTGAGGGTAGAGACATCAAAGTAGTGGAAAAATACTGTGGGGAGAACGTGTTCCTCTGCCTGCACGAGTGGGAGATGTATCCAAGAAGCAGGCCGATATGCCTTGGGACTCCATGAGTCCACCCAAGCTCCCTGGAGAAGAGATGAAAGCAGAATGGAAGACAAGAAGGATGTGTGGAAGGTTACTAGAATCTCAAGATGACAGTCCGTTCAGAGTCCAGAGTCAACCAGAGACTGTGGTTGAGACACAGATCTAACAATAATGGCTTCATAGGAGCATTTACTGCACACCAGGTATTTCATCTGGATTTTTATGTACATTAATAAGACACTGAATTCACATGGCAATCTTAGTTGGTGCAACACCACCACTATATCATCATCATCATCATCAATTAAACCATTAGAACAACAACAACAACAAAAAATGGGGCTGACTCCCAAGGAGCTGTGGGTCACCTGGCTGCTGGATGTGCAGCAAGGTTTAAGAAGCAAGAAGTTCTAGAAGCAGTTGGAAGCCATCTGTCAAGGTCAGAGGTAGTTTAAAAAAAAAAAACTAAAGTAATATAATCAGAAACCACAAGTTTCCTCAAATTAAATGAAGACCTCCACAAAAGAATAAAACCAAACCATGCATCCACTCCTAAGACCGGGGCCAGGTGCCGGCGCTCAGCAAGGAACTAGGAAAGAGCCATTCATGTTCCTCCTCTACTGCAGCTCCAAAAGACGCCCCCAGTGAGTGCAGGGGATACAGGCAGCCAAGATCTCCTGAGGACACCATAAAGTAGCAGACAGTGAAAAGCAGTTGCTCTTCCTTGCTGTGGTCCTCAGAGGAAGGAGGGAATAGGGCTTCGTAAGCCTGCAGCTACCAACCCAGTTACCGCACCTCTTACAATAGCACTCAAAGCTCAAGAACATATGTGTTTGACATCTGGGCCACTCAGCAGAAAAGTCAGGTTTCTAATATAAGATGTTCCTGGTGGTCCCCAGAAATTCATTTTAACCATTCCAAACAGAAACGGGATGTGTGTGTGTTGTTTCTAACTTGTCAAAACAGCAGTCCATTTTCCAGCGGCCTCAGATGAAATTTATTAGTGCGGTTTCTTTTCTAATCTTCTCCTTTTAGTTCAGCTCCATCAGCACACATGGCAATTCTTCCTTGGCACATTTTAATAGAAGGCTGCTAATGCGAGAAAAGATTTACAGGGCACAGAATTAATGCAGTATTTTCTCTTCAGATTTCACGGGTTGAAAATATAAATCATGCTGTTTCTTCTCCCTTTGAGCAGTCAGTGAGAACTGAGCTGGAGGTGTGGGCATGGAGCCCACACCAGGAGCCCAAGCTTCACACAGCATTCCAAAAGGAGGTTCCGGTGAGCAATGTGCACAACCAGAGGCCTACTACACTGTTCCATACCAAAGGACTCCTCATAAAAACTTCATAAATATTATGTAATTCTAGAATTTCAGAGTTGGCAAAGGCTGGGGAAAAGCTCATTAACATGCCAGACTCAGTGAAAGCCTGTTTATTCCCCGTAGTTGGCAGCAGTTGAATGGCAAGGCATACGCTTCGAAGGTGGACAGATCTGGGTTACAATTCTGGGTTTGTACCTCTTTCTAGTTGAGAGACCTTTCTGTCATTTGACCTTAAACTCTGCATCCCCCCACTGTTAAAACACAAACGCTGGTTACTGTTTACTGTTTATTTTGATAATTTAAAGAACAGACATATACAAGGCATAAGACACTCGCCATCCATTTTACATATTCAAAACTGTGTGCTTCTTTGCACCCCGTCAGGCTGCAGCATTGCACTGCTTCTGCTTTCTAAGAGGCAACTCTGGCTGAATAAGACTTTTGATTCAGAAGTAGGTAAGGTGCAGTACTCAATGCTCTCCCCATGACATCATGCCTAGCCTTGGAATAGACCTCCTTAATCGGGGCTCTGAGACTGAGACTAGGGCCCCACCTAAAAAATAGCACAGAAATAAATCACATCTTCAACAGTTGTTTATTTATGTTTAAATATTTAAACACGTCTCAACTTCTGCTGATAAGCAATTATTTATAGTGTAATGTCTCCCAGGTAGCAGAGAGGGATGGAGGGCATGGGTCTGAGGTCTCGCTGCAAGGCTGAACTTCCAACTGCTATTTATTGACCGTGAAGTTGTCTGTAAATGAACTTATCTCTTTGTACCTGAGTTTTCACCATTCCCCAATGGACAAAATCATGGCCTCCCTCACCTTCTTAGGCCAGTCATGAAGATCAAATGAGTTACTACAAATCTTCAGATCTGAGCCAAGCACACAGTCAATGCTTCAGAGGATTTATCATCATCATCACTGCCATCATAGAAACACTAAGCATTTATGCTACCTCCCTCTTCTTCATGGGAACCAGACTCCACAAAGCGGCTCAGCAGCTTGTTCCACAGCACCCAAGCTATTCATTGCTGGTTTTGGCATGGCTATGTTCATGTTCAGTACCAACTCCCACAGCAGGCCCTAGGTTTTCCAAAATGTTTAGTTGTTCTCTCTAGGGAACATATCGCTCAAACTTCCTCCTAGAAGGTGTCTTTCATATAACTCTAACAAAGCCGGGTGGGTAACACCACATCTCCTATCTGGCAATTCGTCATGAATACCAGGCCCTCTGGAGAAGACAGAGATCAGAAATCCACGGACACTGTGACCAGTGCAACTGCAGTCCTAACCACGCCACATAAGCCAAGCGGGTCTATAAAGGCAACAGGGCCTCTTACAGGGAAGAAACTCAAAACCTAAGGCAGCAAGTGAAGCTGTGTTAGTTCAAACAAAGGCCAGCTCGGGAGCAGCCAGCCCCGAAAAAGGTGGTGCAGCCTACAGACAAAGAGGTGGAAGGCATGCAGGGTGGAATTTGGTAGGGAAAATGAATGCACAGGACACGCCTACTCCCTGAAGCCACAGCCTGCACACTTTGACTCAATGGAAACCCTCTTGTGTTGTTTTACCCTCCTGACCTCATTGTGTCGGCCACTGCGCTTGTCCCAGTGTCCACAGAGAGTCCACTTGCTTTCTACACCAGATGAACCCTCACTCTGGAGTGATGGGGCTCCATGCAGCACACCTTACAGCTTTTACTCTCATTCCTGTCTCTCCACACTCCTCCTCCTCTTCCTCCTAGTACAGCCTCTCTGTTTCGGCTCACATGGCCTCAGGCAGGAGACTCCTCCACTCTCCCAAACACACTATCCTGTTTCAAAGTCTTACCACAGTCTACTTCTCCACAGTCGCTCAGGGCTGCCACTCTATGGTGGATAGATTACGGGGCGGTTTGGGGTGGGGGCAACTGGGCTTTCAATGCTTGGTTACTGGGTTCCATGCTTTATTAGAATTTTTGACCACAGTCTATGGTATGCTTCAGGATGCCTTTGGGTGTCTAAGTAGTAAAACCTAAAAATGAATGATATCAATAAAGGTTTAGAAAAAGAAGCAGGTCTTTCTTAGTTGCTTCTATTTTGGGGTTTTCCAGAGTCTCCCTTTAGTCCTGTGCGTGCGTGCACAGTAGCTTTCCGAATGCGGTCATCTAGCATCTGCACTAGAAAGTTTAGTCTGTCTCACTCTGGACAAGGACAGCAGCCACTCAAATACAGAAGTATTTGTCTGAAACAGATTTGTCATTCATCTCTCCTCCAGGTTACACAAAATCCCGAAACCCGTCACCATCCTGAACTGGCTAAGCTCCCCGTTTCCCCTCTGTGTCTTCTTGAGCGCCAAATCACCTCTCGACCATGCGTGTCGCCTTAGTGTCGCTAGTGGTTTCCCGGGCTCCCTCAACCAGAGTGCCCAAGCCTTCTGCTCACTCCTGCGTTCCCACAATAGAGTATCTGACTTTTGATTTCTGCCTATAGTTTAATATCATAAATGAAACCGTGAAGAAACTGGGCATGGAAACCAGACTTAAAGCAGCCCATTCTGCACAGAGTGAACATTCTGCTGGGCCAGAGTGGACCAGTTCAGAAAGCTGTGGTCTCTTCAAAGGTGCATGTGTCATTAAGGGATGCCTATACAAGTGATCGAAACTTCAATGATTTTGTTTTAGTGTTAAGATTTTTTAGGTCTATTTTTATCCACAAGAGTTAAATATGAAGAAAATTTCTCATAGGAAGCCCACTGAATTTAGATTCTCTCAACTGTACTACCATCAACCATAACAAGAGAGTTGGTTTAAGCTGGCTGCCCACTAACTTTTTTCTAGAATATACTCTGATCAATGACTTCCTGAAATATCACCACAACATCCTCTAGATGTCACCTTGAGAACATGCCAGGATGGAGGATGATTGCTTTGAATCACAAAAACAACTTTTTCAAGTTCTAAAATTTTGTACACCTGATTCAATGAGCTAATTTGAATAATTTTTATATTTGTGGGGACTAATGTTTATTTTATTATTTATTTGATAACAAATATGTATCTACGGTATGTTTCATAAAATGATCTAACATGCTTTTTTGGAATTTTTTCTTATATTTTTATTTCAAAAATGAACTTTAGAGTTCTCTCATCAACAAAAACAGAAATCCTATAAGAAGTGTCTCTGATGGACTTTGCTTTCTCTTGGGCACATTCCCTGTCCCCCGGAGTCTTCACAAAACATCTCCCAATGTTGGAGGCGCCTCATCTTACCAGTTGGGCCCTGGAGAGGCGAGGGGGTACTAGAAGTTCAAAAGCAGCAACTAGTTATGTCTGGAGCGTTAAGAACAATTGATTATGGATGACAGCCCAGCAACTGTTTCTCTTAGATCAGCTCGGACTATGGAGGACCAATGACTGACCCCATCTGCTCAAGCAGTTCATCAAACCAAAAGAACTAACTGTCAGGGAATTCATCAAAGTCTCAAATTCCTTTGAGTGAATTAAATCAGGCTGGAGACCTGGGAGGAAACAAAGATTTTTACGAGTGACTTCAAGACAATCTTGGGTTATCTACTTAGTCTGAAAGTCAGATGTTCAAAATTTATAAAAATACCTGAGAAGAGGCAGTCATTTCCTATAAAGAAAGTCACCTGCATTACAGAGGACTTTGAACCAGAGTCACGGGGCTCCTAAGATCTTTGCCAGCAACCAAGAGTTGTTGTGTAAAAACCAAGGCCCTGGGGACGGAGCAACAGCTCTGCACCAGGACAAGAGTGAGTGCTCCCAAGCTCAGGAGCAACAGCTCTGCACCAGGCACAAGAGTGAGTGCTCCCAAGCTCAGGACAGCAGTTTTCCAGCTCTCAGGTGCTGCACTGAACTGCTTTCCATCAGTCTTCCAGGTGACCAGGGTAGGGATCCAGGTGTGTTCTGATTATTGCCCTTAGCACCCTCAGAATTCTCTGACAGTAACCTTCACTCTGGCTCCATAGGGAACTGCTTTTAAATGCAAGAGCAGCTTCCACAGCTCCTGTCCTTAGAAGAAAGGGCGGTGTGGTGGGCAGCTATTACCCTTGGAATAAAAACACACGATGTGGAAGTGCCTTCTCTCACAGTGGTTTGTCAGTGCAATGTTTGTGAAAGCATATGCAGAGGTAATTTCAAATAGGAGAGAGACCTCATTTGTACCAAATCCTCAAATTATCTTATTTAGCATACATGTTATGATGGAGAAAAGTTCTATCTCATGCAAATTCTAAAATGTGAGAAAATGCCTAATGTTTTATAGCTCATTTATAAATTAGTGATATTCTGCAACATTTCAACTATTGTCAGTACACAGTATTAATAGCAGCAACTTTATATTTTCCAGCTTTAAATCCAACCATTTTCCTCTGACTTCAAAATACAACTATATTACATTTAAGGTGAAACATACAGAGAATCACATGGGGATGTTTTGTATAACGATTTTATATCTAAAGACTACCTCAGAAATACTTGTCTTTATTTCTATTACTCTTATTTTTAATAGTGACTATTTCCCATGGGTTACCTGCAGCTTCATTTGGTCTCTCTCTGGCCCAATGGCACATACTTACAAACATACAATGATTGTGTACTATGTGCTCAAAAGCACCGGTCCCTCAGCAGTCCAGAACAAGAATACATCATTATCAGGGCATTATTGCTTTTAACTGTAACTGTCTATCATCTCTTTGCTCAAGATTCAAATTAAAGATGGGAATTGAACTGCAAACTGTAAACTAAAGAGTTTTACAGTCAACTTTTTGTTGAAAATCCATCCTCTAGCAAAGAAAAACACTCAGAAAGACAAGAGCACAGGTGATCCCTAATGTCAATCTTCCATCACATTCTACTTATCCTGACAAACAGATTCAGTCCCTGCCCTGAGGGGTCATGTCTCAAAGCAGGTTAGATAAACGGCTATTTATTAAGCTGTCTCTCGGCGCCTAGGATGAGCCTCCACTCTCTGTGGCAGCTCGCTCTCCAGTCCGGAAGATAAAACAGTGTGTCTTCTCTGCATGCCCCCAGCTCCATCCTCAAGAAGGATGAACTGTTTTCACAGCCCACAGTCACTCAGCTCAAGCACCTTTTGAGCTCTTGGATCCATGGGATCAAAAGGTGAGGTCAGCCAGAGAAAGAACTAGATAGAACCAAGAATCAGGACGGGCCAGGTGTAGTCACAGAGGAGAGAAAACGGTCTGAAAGTTAAAAGTCAACACAGGCAAACCGAAGGAATCACTGTGTCAGGAGGGTTCTCACAATGGAAAGGCACCTCTACCGTTAATTCCACTACCCATAAAAGCATTCAGTGAAGCAACATCAAGACTTGGACATCTGGGTACAACATTTTTCCTGTAAAAACAAAACAAACAAACAACCCAAACAGAAACAACAACACGATAGATGCAGATAAGGTGGACATTTTTGTCTGAGTTGCTGTAAAGCAGTAACTGCGACATTAACCTTGTACTAATGGGGAAGCCATTTTATTTGAAAGATTGTTGTCACCAAAGAGGAAAAGCATTTCAAATGGAAGGTGGTGACCCTCCAGGGGTCATCATTAATCATCTGGGGTCAAAGACCTTCCAAATTGTAATAGGAGGCAGGGGGCAAGGGAAAGAAGGGAGAGAAAAGATCAAAAGGCCTTTGATGGGGGTTATCTACCTATACAATAGCACCTGCAGAATGGAAGTCCTAGGTTCTAAGGTGACAGGGTTTTTGTTCATTAACTGGGCTTTGGAGACTAAAGTCAGCAGATGGCAGAAGAGGCCTAAAGGTCTCTCATGGCTGTCACTTTCATCCATCAGGCCTCAGCGGAGTAAAGGACACTATCTGCTTCCCCAAGACCAGGGAAGAACTGGAGCTGGACAAACGGCAAAGTGGTCCGACATGAAGCCCCTCACAATTCTGCGCTGTAACTTATGAAAATGTCCATATCTGCTCTTTGCAAAAGGCAAGCAGAGACAGGAAGCTGCGGAATAAGGGCATGCCTCCTAGGCGGAGCCCAATAGAAAAGAAGGTCTGTGGCATCCTTGCTTAGCAATGACACATTCTTTCCTCCTGCTAACGCTGTTTAATAAGCTTTACATGTAAAAGAAGCCAGTGGACAGAGACAGTGCCGTGGCTCTTGTGAGGTGTGAATCAAATTCATTCAGATGAAGGAAAAGGGCAACTAATTCAGGATGTGGTGGGCAAGCAAGACTGCAGTTAACACTTGGTTTTATCTGCCTAACAGGGTTTCCCTGATGCAGTACAACAGTCTTGGCAGCATCTATGGTAGGCACATTCCAAGGCTTTTAGTGGGTTGATGTAGGAGAGTCTTAAGTATTTGTGTTGCTTTCATTGGCTAATTAATAAAGAAACTGCTTGGCCTGATAGGTCAGAACATAGGTGGGTGGAGTAGACAGAACAGAATGCTGGGAAGAAGGGAAGTGAGGCAGTCGCCATGACTCTCCTCTCCGAGACGCAGGTTAGAATCCTGGTAAGCCATCACCTCGTGGTGCTACACAGATTATTAAAAATGGGTTAATCAAGATGTGAGAGTTAGCCAATAAGAGGCTGAAACGAATAGGCCAAGCAGTGTTTAAAAGAATAGAGTTTCCGTGTAATTATTTCGGGTAAAGCTAGCCGGGTGGGAGGCGGGAAGTGGCCCGCCGTTCCTTTAACAGTGGGTGCTTGCCCTTAGACATTCCAAACCTTTCATGGTCCATACCTAGGGTAAGGTGGAATTTACAAACATGACACAGCAAGAGATGAACACCATTAACATGAATAAAGCAACCAAAAATATATACTGTAATTAAAGACATGACTGTGGTCTCTCTCGGAGTCTCCTAGTGTATTGCTCTCACTCTTCCTGGGATAATACAGGCTGGTACATCACCTTGGTGATGTGAGAAAAAGCAGGGGAATGGTTCCATGATATAACATTAAGATGGTACTGATCTATGGATGTCAAGCGAATCAATGGCTGCATTTTGGTGCAGAAACACGAGTTAGTTCCATCAAGCTCCTCAGACAAATACATTATTTACAAATTTGTGGGTTGCTTATTTCTGGAATTTTCTAGTCTGTATTTTTAGAATACAGTTGACCATGAATAACTGAATCCATGGAATGTGACACCGTGGAGTGGGGACCACTGGACATTCCAGAAGATTCACAGATCTCAAGCAAGTTGTGTCTGGTTCCAGGGATACATTTCCCTGGTAGATGGTGAGTGGACTATTTCAAGAACACAAACAATAAGGCTTTCAAAAACTCACTAAGAATATTCATAAAATAATTTATTATTTTAAGAAATAAAACACACAACAGAGCAATATAAATGGCTTTCAGACTATGGGCTGTTTTGATTAGCCATGCCCTAGATGCCTACAGCCTACACCCATTAGCATGGATAATTGAGAATCTGCTGGATTCCCATTTTAACACAGTCCCTCTAATTCATTTCAGGCACTGAGATGGGAAAGCAAAACCTTGGCTAGGACTCCACTCCCACAAAGGGAGCAGCGCACCACTCTAGGCCATACTGACCTCTGTACAGTCCAAAGAAGCCTTCATAGCGGAGCACCTTCTTAAAACAGTCAAAGCTGTTCTTGTACATGAGCTCCCCCACAAAGGAGCCAGTGGACCGTTGGTTCTGCATTCGAGTCTTTACAAGATCAATAGGATACACAGCGGTGGCTCCAACAGCTGAAAGTAAGCAACACCATTATCTCAGCCAGAATTAAAGTGAGTCGGGGGAAAGAAATAGGTGAATAAAAATTAGAGAAAGGTTTGAAAACAGAATTTTTAGTGCACAGAATTACTGAACTGTCTTTCTATATTCTTGATTGTACATTTTTAATTCAAATGGCATCCCTGACAAAAAGCTGTCACTAGAGATTTAATTAAAAGCATATTAGTGAAATCCAACCTCAGCAAAGGGCTATTCCTTTAGGATGCTGCTCATGTGCAAGAGGCGGAAAAGTCCCCCTGCTCTGTCCCTCCTAATAGATACACAGCTTGGTAACCGACTTGGGGAACAATTCGGGAAGCAGCAAGGTGGAAAACTGAAGAAAGACCAGAGGATAACACACGGGTGACCCTTTAACACGCATCATGACTGACCTCCAGCAATAGAACCCAGACCAAACCTGTAGGCTGACTCTGCGAGTTGGAGAAGAAAGGGCCGAGCCGCATCACCCGAGGCCTTCTGCTTCACACACCAGTGCAGTCGGAAGCAGCCAGCAAACAGGAAGCAAGGAGCAGGCAAGCCGAGGACAGAAGAGGATGGAACAGAAATATGTATGGTTATTGATCGTATCACTGACTGGATTATAAACCTAATTTTATTACAAGTAAAATACAACGAGAAAATGAGATCTGAGTCCATCAAGTACTTAATAGGTGTTTAGTTACTAAGCATGACTGAAATTACATTGGGACATAAAATTATGACATGAAAAATACATTATGAACCAAATTTCAAATGCTCAGCCCCCATTTGTGTTCATAGACATTAGACATATCAATGTAAAAACGCCAACGAGACATCATTCTTGATTAATCTAACTGCCTGGGCTTTTTATTTGAATTTTGTGTGGGTTTTAAATGGCAATACTGAGACTAGTAAGAATTGATAAAAAGTTATTCTCAAACTCATTGCTAAACTAAGTATAAGCTTTGGAAAATTTAGTGATATACATCCAAACACTTAAAGAATACAGTCTCTGATGCTGCATTCCTCACTTTAGGTAAGAAACAGCAATGAAAAGACAGGGAAAAAACAAAGATTGGGCTCTTTAAAAAGCAGCACCCCAAGAGCAAATACACAGAATGGAAATACACTGACTGGCCAACAACAGAGGTTTAAAATCCTGTGCTGGCAGGTACGGAGGCACACACCTTCCATCCTCGGGATTGGCAGGGTGAGGCTGACCTCTGAAAGTTCGGGGCCAGTCTGACTTACACAGCAAAGTGTAAGCAAACCAGGACCACATAGTGAGACACTGTCTCAAAAATAAATGAAATAACAATCATTCTTAAAACAAAAGTACATCATTTAATATGGTATCTTCAAAGAAGATCTGATATTGGTTAAAAAAACAAAATTTCACAACACTCTGATTTTATAAAGAAAACATAAGGCTGGAGAGATGGTTCAGTGGTTAAGAGCACAGGCTGCTCTTCCAGAGGACCCAGGTTCAATTCCCAGCACCCAGTTCGTAGCTCACAACTGTCTGTAACTCCAGCCTTAGGATCTGATGCTGACACCAGATCCACATGTGGTGCATAAATGGGAGGCGAAACACCCATACACATAACAATAAATTAACAAAGTTTTAAAATGAAAGAAGACAAGTTGAAAAGAGCGTGGTGAGTGGACAAGTATTTATTCTGTTCCTTTGACCTTTCATGGCATTTTCTTTATGTATGTGAGTGTTTTGTCTGCTAGATGCATGTGTACCACATGTGTGCCTCGTATCTATGACGGTATAAAATCTCCCAGAACAGAAGTTACATCATGTGGGGGCTGGAAACTAAACCCAGGTTCTCTGAAAGAGCAACAAGTGCTCTTTGTGGCTGAGCCAATTTTCCAGCTTTTTGTGGTATTTAAAAAGAAAAAATGAATTAAGAGTAGAATATCAAGTCTTTTGTTGCTGTTAAAATTACAAGTTGATACATACACATAAAATTACCACTAATATTTTGGCATCTATATTACCTAGATACACTCAAAATGTTTACGATGGCCATAGCTCGAAGGGTAAATTACGGGTGACTGTAAATTTTTCCTAAACTTCGTGCTCCTAGGCAGTCAGCTGTCTGCTGCTGTTCTTTGAACCTGCTATCTTTCACATTTCTGTGGCCAAAACATTTTAGAATATTGTGCTACCCTGTCAGTGTAAATAAAGTAGCAACTCTGTCCCACAGAGTTGTCAAGTGAGGGAGCGAGGGTGGCATACAGTCAGCACCGAATAATACCTGCTGAAGGAATAAATACATCCAGGAAAATTTGTTTTCAAAAGACGTGATAATTAACATCAGCGAACAATGAAAACAATCACCAACCTCAGCTACCAACCCACTGAATTTTAGCTGCTGTCAATGCAACGCAATTCCAATACAATTAGATCATTTGAAATCCTTAGTCGTTAAACCAAAAACCGCTCTATGTAGAAATATGCACGTCTAAGAAGGTAAAACATTTCTTCCACAAATTCCATGGTTGTCTCCAATTCTACCCCTGTACTCTACCTTCCCTGTGACAGGTGTATTCAAAGGAGGAAGATTATTTTATTTACATGTATGAAAACATGTGATACTAAAAATGTCCTAGCATCAAAATAATGAAATAGAGTATTTCAAAGATATGAAAGGAAGGGACCTGCCATTACTGCTACCTCTTCCTCTAGAAGACAAACCAAATTCCAGGTTCCAATTTAACTTTTAGAAGCTACAAATGTAATATATTCTTAAAACAACAGGAAGAAAGGAGTCCACCTTCACTGCTTCCCCATCTAGGACAAACACTGCGGGGGCTATAGGGTGCTGGGGTACATAAACTGGCCCGAAGGGAGATGACCTGTCTTATTTGAATTTCTCAGGCGTACTGGGGTCCTTGCAGTCAAAATCACACTAGGTTTCAGGTAGGGTTGCTATGAAATGCTCTAAAATCTCTGCATCAGCCAGTCACTTCCAACTGTAGTGGAGTTCATCAAACTCCTCTAACCTTCCGTGGCCAGCACCAAGAAGCACCCATCAGAAGCCCACCAAGGCTGCAAAGGGCACAGAGAGAAACGGAGAGGTACTGCTGCCAGCAGAAAGCAGGGAGATCTGAAACAGCCCCTCTGCTTTCCTTAATCCCCAAATCTCTACAATAGCTGGTGGCATGCAGACGAAGAGATAATTATCTCAGACACAGCGGCTAAAATCAAAGAGAGGAGAGAGCAAAGCTGCTTCCACCTCTGCCCGGGATTACACAGTTCTTTCTCCTGCACCAGGGGTAATTGGCTTCCTCTTTTAACCACAGCCAGCTGGTTTCCCAGAGGTGCCTAGTTAGGATTTACTGAGCACACACCCACTCCTTCCACCCCATGCCGCACACAAAACTCCCTGCTGCCTTTGGGTGGGAAGGAGCTAAAGGGAGGAGGGGTCCTGGCTCCAGGCCTGACAGCCCTAAAAATGCGGCTCGAGTCAACCCATTGTGGTCAAACTGGCGTCGCTGTTCAGATCCAGAGCTCCAAGCCAAAAACAGTTAAGTCTCACAAGACTCGAAGATGGCTTTGCCTTAAAGGCGGTCTTTTTCTAAAAGCGATGCTCTGTCTGTTCATGGATTTATTTTATAAGTGCCATGCAGGCAAAAGCACATGCAATGAAGGCGTTGCTCAGCCCCAGATACATAGCAAGGGTTAAGTGAGGAGGTACCATGTCTTAAGTTTCTGACATGGGCTTCTGTTAACCATAAAATAAAATTCAGCATTCCTAACATTATTTCCACATAACTTACGAATCCTTTCACAGAGAAAATAGGTCTAAAAGCCTCTGAACTATGACTCCAGACTAAACAAAATTATCTCATTTTGATACTCAGAAAAAAACGGAAGGGCATGGCTGTTAGACAATGCTCTTGACAGTGCCCCTCTGAGGAGCAAAGATAGCTTTCATTTAGCAATGCTAGATGCTGCTGGGGACTGTCACCAGGACCCAGTGATCCACGCCCACTTCCCTCAGGACCAGATGTAAAGAAGAAAAGAACTACTTGTTTGAGAATGTTGGGGTTTCTAGTGTGGGGCGAACAGCTCCGTCTTTCTAAGAAACACATGCCTTGTATCCGTTCACCAGAAGGTTGCTAAACAATTTCCCTTTTCAGCCTCTTCAAAACGCCTGCATTTGGGGAGCAAAACTGGAAAATGTTTACATCAGAAACCAATGCTGGAAAGGCAATGGAAGCGTAAGGGGCCTGCTATCTCCATGGAAAACACCAGGCGAGAGCTTACTGCTACTCACCTGCCTCTGGGCCTCGGCCAAGTTGAAGGGCAGCATGCCTTCTTCTAGGGGAGCAATCCGCTCAATGTCTGCCAAGGTCATGCGTCTGAACAAAGAGCAAACACAGCAAACAATGACAAAGTCCCAGATTTCTTAAACTCACATTATAGAATTCCAGAACGTTCCTTTTATCACTTCCCATATTTCACTGTTGTCCTTCATTATTTGGTTTCGTTCTCTCCTGCTGTATTCTCTCTACACCTAGCTCCTAACCTCCTTTTATTAAACTAACTTTAAAATAAAAACCAACTTACCCCCTTGGCTCATATAAATCAGCTAACTGAAACAAGATGTCAACTTCCATGGGTGTAACCTGACCAAACTTCTGGGCTGCCAGAGCAAACTCCTCTGTACGGGGGGAGAGAGAGAGAGATTCAGAGAGGGCAACACTGAGTTCAGCATTCAATCAAAGCAGTGGAGGAGCGGAAATCACAACCCGTTTCATGAAGTTACTCCATACCTGCCCAGGTTTTTCATTCATGTGGAAAAGAATGCTGGACACCACCCTAACACTCACAGTGAAAGCTTGGTGCCCTGTGAGACTCTAACAAACTACTCTGACGGTATTCAGATTACAGAGCAAGGAAAACTTCAACTGGCTCCTCACAGAAATACCGTCAATCCCCACGTGAATTTTCTATGTCTTCTTTTTTTTAATCCACTGAAATGCTGATAGTACCTTCTCTGAGTTCACAGATCACATACACCCTTGTCAACATAGGTTTGTGGAACGCTAACATCATTTTTGAGGGCCTCTGACCTGCCTGCCGATTTGGCTTAAGTTTCTGCAAGAACTGCAAAGATTCAACAAATTCTGTATCTTGTCTTCATTCAAAGGCTGTCTTTAATTTAACAAAAATTTTGTGAAGATTATTTGGTTTGCCTTAGTTTGTCTGAACATAGAATAGAGGTCACACATCACCAATCAATTAGCATGTATGAACAGGATAAAAAATTCTAATGATTTAGAATTATTATTCTAATTATCATCCGGGTTGCCGTCCTCAGCCCCGGTCCCTAATGCAACTGAAACAAAAACTCTGGGATACTGTCACTCACCCTTAGTCACCTCCACGTCTTTCCTGTTGCCAGCCAGAGTGCTGTAGATCTTTCTGATGAGCTCCATGTTGTTAAGGAGAGAATTAAATCCATTAAAGTAGGAGAAACTAACTTGATGGGATCTAGTGCCTCCAGCAGCCTTGGAAAGTTGAAACAAGGGAGAGGAAGAAACAACAAAAGCGATAAATAGGAGAACAGATCTCAGAAGTACATATATTTAATGCTTTTTTGGAAGTAACCAGGAATGAATAACACAAGTATTTTTCTTTCGTATTAGAAAAGAAACTACAAGTAATTTTTAAAAGTGACTGCAGTCACTCATAACCAGGGCTTGTCCTTCATACCCAACCCCTGGAGAACTAAAGAAATCCACGTGCAGGCTTAGAACAGAACCAGCAGTCATTCACAGAGGTCAAATTTCAGGTACAGATGTTGTATAAAAAGGTTTATTTCATTTGAAGAGCAAACCCTAAGGCCTTAAACATACAAACTATATCACACATGTGCATGCGCTCTTATCTGTGCAGACACACTATAAGTAATGCAACATTAATATCAAGATGTGCCATAGCATTTAAACCAGCAATGAATAATCACTGAGTCCTGAGCCTCTACACTGGTGAGGCTGCTGAAGCACAGGTAAAATTCTGGGAATATTTGGAGATGTCCTATGCTTATGTGGGGGTTGAACCTGACTAGAATTCTGATAATCAGAATTCTTAAGAAAAAAATTTTCTTCACGGGGAACAGGAAAACAAATAGCATGGCCACTGTGAATGGAACTTCAGTTTGGGGTTTCAAATTCTATCCTTCCCTAACAAGGAAAAATACTTTTCTTTCTTTTTTTTTTTTTTTTTTTTAAGGAAAACACTTCTTTAATAACAGCCACACAAATCTTCACATAGTAATCGTTTAAAATAGCTGACAGGAGAGTTTGGGGAGGGGGAGTAAGCAAAAGAGGCAGTGAGATTAACATCGTACCAGAATGGGAAAAGCTATGTTTTCAAAACAAAGCACCAGTAAATGAAACAGAGACTTGAAAGGCACATGGTCAGCACTGTGGGAAACCCAGACAGCCATGAGCACAGAGGTGATCTAGCAAAGGAAGCCTTTCTAGGGAAGTGGTTCCTAACTCTGAATGACCAAGAGAATCAGCAGGAAGCTCTAACACTTAGACACTAACCTAGCCAACCATCAGTGGTGAAGCACAGGCCTATAGGAAACCTGGATTTCATCTGTAATGATCTTCCCTGGTGAACTAGATAGCCCATAGTCAAGGCTTGGAAGCATGCTACCCAGCATGCTGTAGGACACCTCGGAATTCCAAGAGGTAAGAACATTGGTTGGATATCCTTGGGATGGGACAACTACGACACATAATGCCAGGGCTCTGCTTCTCACAAGAACCATTGCAACCCCAACAGACACCAAAAGCCCATGAGAAATCTGAGCTTAAGAGCTTCTGGTCTACATACAGCTTCGACAAGAGGCCAAAGAGTATGTGCCTGCACGCATGCAGGGTTCTTTTTCCATGAAAATCAACATATGACATATCTCAAAATATAAGGCAAAATTAGCATGAAATCACAAATTATTTTTTTTCTTTCCCCTTTTTTCTAATCAGCTAATACAGATGGACCCTTTATTTTCACAAATTCTACATAGGCAGATGCAACCAACTACAGAGTTTTACAAAGATTTAGGGGGAGAAATTCTATCTGCACTGAACTGTAAAGATGTTTTTCCTTGCCATTATTCCCTGAACAACACAGTGTAACAAAGACTTAAAAACACTTACACTGCATTAGATGTTACAAGTAATCTAGACATGATTTAAAGTACAAAGAAGATACATGTAGGTAATATCCAAAGACAGTGTCATTTTGTATAAATGGCTTGAAGCATCTGCAGAATTTAGTATATGAAAGCACCGTGGTGCAGTCCTCCAGGGACACTGAAAAACAACTGAATACATACCTAAAACACCTATATAATCCAGACAATCAATTAACCTATCCACCAAGATGAATCAAAACACATTTAGGTTTGCAAGAATGACAATATAGGTGACCACAGAAGAAAAACAGTAGCATTATAAACAGAAAAATAAAACTATATAAGTCATAAGAACTGCTCTTTCTATCCCAGTTTACTTAGCTCACATTAGGGAGAAAAAAAGGCTTCAATAGGACAATGACAACTTACAGCTACTAGGCATTCTTCAACAAAAGGAGTCAGGACATGGGGGCGGATGGTGACCATGATGTCCCGGAAATCAATGGCTGTGACTTTTCCGTTCTTGCCACTGTCTCGTTGCACAAAGGCTTGCTTCGCATGCTCCAACTGTATTTCCTACAGTTAGAAAAGGTAAAAATGGTTACACTATGTCTCTTGCTTTCTTCCTGCAAATGACTGTTCATTTGTAAATCAGACAAAGAAATAAGCCTACATTATGATTTACAGCCTCACCTGCCTGTTTAAATGCTCCCCTAAACTACTGTTTAATTTGAAAGAAAGAACGTTTCTCAGGTCGGTAATATAAACTGGAGAAAGTATACTCTACTTTAAACCTTATGCCCACTGGAATCAGAGTCAGATGTGGTGGTTCTTGTCTGTGATCTCAGCACTAGGGAAGCAGAGGCAGCAAGACTGAGAGCTGAGAGATGGTCCCACATGGCACATCATGGCTCTGATGTCAACCTGGGCTACATGAGAAGCCTTTGTCTTAGTTACTGTTCTAATGTTGTGAAGAGGAACCAAGACCAAGAGACTCTTATAAAAGAAAGCATTTAACTGGGGGCCTGTTTGTGGCTTCAGAGGGTTAGCCTGTAACAGTTAAGCACTGAACCAGAGCAGTGCTGAGAGCTTTACAGCCATTTAGGCGGCAGGCAGAGAGAGAACCGGGGCCTTAGAACCTCAAAGCCACCCCCAGTGACTCCTCCAACAGGGCCACACTTCCTAACCCTTTTGAAAAGTTCCAGTAACTGGGGACCAAACATTCAAACACATGAGAAAATGGGGGGTCATTCTCATGCAAAGCACTTCACCCAGTTCAAAAGAAGGAAGAGAAGGTAGGAAAGGAGAAGCAAGAGGGGAGGAGGAGAAAATAAAAGTCGAAGGAATTAAATCAGTTTCCTTTCTTTTAGAATCTGAGATACAAGGACAATGACAGTAAGAATGAAGTTTGGCAGCTTCAAGGCCCTGGCCAGACCCAGCTTAGGTGATGCGGATATGAGGGAGGAGACACATGGGAGCACTAGCCTCTTATGTCAAAGACAGGCAATCCTGAGCACGTGCTAACATGCAAGTGTTTGTAACAACAGTGAAGGAGTACTATTGGTGCTTGAGGCTGGTTGTCTGCCCCGTGCTAGTCCATCTTCCCAGCTGCTGCTGGTGACTCCTCCACCCACGGCTATGAGGGTCAAAACAGACACCACATAGAGCTGTATGTTCTAGCGTAAGAAGCTGGACCATTTGTGAATCACCGGAGGCAAAGCTGTGGCGTTGCATTTGGGTATACACCCCATATGACCAAATTCCAGAATCACAGCTCTCTAGTGCTGTTCCCGGGAGGTAAGTTGAGGCATGAAAACCAAACACGGCTCCCCACAGAAGCTCACTTCTCCCCACATGGCAAAAGCATCCTTTTTCTGAAGAGAGCATGTTATCACCTTCCTCAGGACACTGCCCACCTCCCACACGGATCTTGGAAAGTTAATCAGCATGATTAAGTATCACCAGAGGACTATCAAGGAGTTCAAGTTATTTAGATGAATGAAGGGTTCATTAGTAAGGAAGGCATCTTTTAGCTTTAGTAACATAATGACACAGTTATATAAACACTGATTGTCCTTATGAATCACTGCAATTTGGATGACAAGAATCTGATGCTGCTGTGAGGTAGTCTATGGCCTTTCCTTGACAACACATGGCTGAAAGGAGGAAACACAGTGGACAAAATATTAATAACGATAAGATACAGGTGATGAATAAAGTCATGAGTTATGCTTTACTGTCTAGTTTTCTATAGTTGCAAAACAACATAAACACTGGAATTTTAAAGATTAAATAATTATATTCTTTGCTTCTTTGTCCAAAATCAGGTGTTTGTAAGTGTGTGAATTAATATCTGGGTCTTTAATTCAATTCCATTGGTCCTCTTGTCTGTTTTTATGCCAACACCAGGTTGTTTTCATTACTGTAGAGGAGGGAGGAAGGAAGGGGAGCAGAGAAAAATATATAGCTCAATAAAAACAATAAAAATATTAAATAATTAATTGTAGGGAAAGAGTTATCTCATTTGAAGTTTCCTCTTAGCTGTGGTATCTGCCAGCTTTGGTGCAGCAAGACCCTGAGGAAACCCTCGTCGGGGGCCCAGACCCTTTTTCCTGAAAACATCAGTCAGCTGCATCCTCAGGTGCTGCCGCTCTATGAGCAGCTGCCAGAATCCGCCAAAGATTTCTTACGAACTAAGATTACCGTCTACCTCCAAATCTCCCACTCCCGCCTGCTATACCAAAATTTCTAAGAATATACCCTATATGTATCTTCTAAAGGTCATAAAATTACACATCACTAACCCCACTATTAATGTCCCCCACCCAGTACTCAGCTCTGGTCCCTTTTCTAGGTTCAAAGCTTAATTATATTGGCATGTTGGTTTCCTGGTGACATAACCTGAAAAGCTGTCTTTTTCAATTCTCCAAGCTTCTTTTCTCCAAAGTGTAAACCAGTTACCAAATCGTGTTCTCTGGGCCTCTAAAAGTTCACTCAAATGCATTTTTTCCTTTTCTCTCTTAACAGCAGTGGTTCAGTGCCTCCTCAGACTTGACTTAAACGTCTCGGTGACCCTCACTGTCCATCTCTGAGCACAGCAGTACACCTTGCAAAGTCACAGGTCCAGCCTGCTCTTTCCTCGACAGACAGATCCAATCAGCTGTATCATCTAGAGAGACTCATCTCCAAGACAAAGTGCTCAGTACTCTTGGAGAGCTACCCAGAACCACATCTCTGCCATGTAGACCCACTATTTGACTGAAAAACCCAACGTGGCCTCTGTATTAAAAAATAGTGCCCTGCCATGTGGTTCCAGACACGAACATGTTATGAGATAATATTCCACCCTAGATCAGAAATAGCATTGATATTATTGGCTTTCCTGCCGCGAATGAGGCACCACGTTCTACTTATGTCTCTCATACCTCTGCTGTTGCGGTGTACAGTGGGCACTCATGTGATGGACATTGCCAGTGACAGGCTGTCCATAAAGCCAAATAAATTAACAAAATTGGAGTTGTCTAGTCAAGATCCTCCAATTCAGGGCAAGGAATTAACTGTTCAACACCTGCAGTGAGAAATGACCACAGTAGGTGTTCTATAGAGAGCAAAAACCGTAGTAGGTATTCAGCTGAAGGCAAATGAGCACAGCCCTCAAGCCACTGCAAACACATCGAAAACCACGGTTACTCGGCAACAGCAGTAGCACCTTCAGTTATTTTCCATTTTCCTAGTTAAAACATAGTCTTCAAGACCCAAAGGCTGTCATTCCAAAATCCGCATCATACACCACAGCCAAAGCATCTCCTCACAGAGCAGAAACCCAGATAGCGAGGCCAGCTTGTCTTGAATGGCAAAGAGAAAAACAGATGCCAATGGATGGGGAGGGCCCGTGACCACACCACAGAAGAGGGAACGTGTTTGTGGTAGGAACGTATCTATGAAGGAAATAAATAATATTGCCTCCTTCGCTGCCTACATAGAGTCAATTGAAAAATTGCTAGCAGGCAACAAACAAACAAACCCCGTAAACTCTGATGATTAGCAAACTGAGAGTTCATTTTTAGCAACTCCTACAAACTGGAGACATTAAAGCTCTCCCAGTGAAGTTGCCTCAGTAGGAAGGTTTGGCCACTCCTTCCACGTAACGTAGATTACTAAAGGCAGGATATGCTCCCACCCCCACAACTGAGGCAGTGTCCTCATGTGTAACCTAGATATGCTTACTACATGGTCCAGAACAACCTTGCAAGGCAAAAGAACCTTGCAAGGAGAGATTTTTCCTCCCTCATGTCTGCTCTCCTCTCAGTCTTAAGACCCTTGACAGAGGAAAAAAAAGGGGGGGGAAGCACATATGGCCAAACATACAAGCAACTCAACAAATGCTAAACTCAAGAGTATGCTAGCTTTTAAGTAAATGGCCAGGCTTGTTTCCAAGGACACAGTGACTTAAATCCTTTGTTGTTATCACTGTAGCTACTAAAGAATATCTGACACATTTGTGTTGGGGAATATTATTTTCAGGTATGTGACTTTTGGTGACACTGAATTTGTTCAACTCTGTGAAGCTGTGTACTGTGCCTCTCTAAAACACCTCATGGTCCTAATAATGAGACGAATGGCCAATAGAGAGGTAGGAACAAGGGCAGGCGGGGCTGGCAGGCCAAGAGTATTAACAGAAGGAGAAATGAGTGCTGTGGGATAATGCTTTTGTACACTACAAAGATTTGTCACTTGTGTTGCTTTAAATAAAACACTGATTGTCCAATAGCCACACAGGAAGTATTGGGGAGAGGGGATCAACTAGGAAAATTTTCAGAAGAATTCTTTGGTCACCAGTCAGACACAGAGGAAGCAAGATGAGAATGATACACTGGGAAAAGGTACCAAGCCATGTAACTAAATATAAAGAAGAATTATGCATTAATTTAAATTGTAAGAGCTAGTCAATAATAAGCCTGAGCTAATGGGTCAAACAATTTATAATTAATATATGCCTCTGTGTGTTTATCTGGGACTGAACAGTTGCAGGACTGAGCAGGACAGGAACTACTTCTGCCTACAAATGGTGTGCAAATGTTTGGCAGGAATTTCCACATAAAGCCTGAGAGAGCTTTAAGAAAAAAGATTCTAGACAGACAACAACAGAGTCAAGCACAGTGTTTTGGTAACTGTCTTTTCTCCAGCAAACTCTGTTTGCTGGCAGTAAGGAGAGGCTTGGATCCTTTTAAGAAAGATTTCCTGACTCAATTGTAGGGTAAAATACACACAGCTCTTTTAAGAATCTCTGCAATGAAACACTTAAATGGTATTTATGAGCGGCCATCATCAGGCTTCTTGGTGATAGCATGGACTTAGAAACTCTACAGAGTTGTGGCAATAAATCTGGCTCCCACCAGTACCTCCACCATGAAGTTAGGCTCTCAAATAGCTAAGGAATAAGGTGGAGTCAGTTGCCAAAGCTGGCGCTCTAACCTAGCCATAAGGCTTAGCAGATTAAAAACTCACCTGGTTAGAAAATAATCACAGATACACAATAAAAATAGATTCAGGTGGAAAAAAATCTAGACAGATTACAGTGTGTTTAAAATATCCATAGGCTTGGGAAAGAAAAGAAAAGGGATAGAGAAAGTCCTTTTTAAAAAAGTAGAGTAGTTGGGCATGGTTATGCACACCTTTAATCCCAGCACTTAGAAGGTAGAGGCAGGCAGATTTCTGTGAGTTCAAAGCCAGCCTGATCAATGGAGTGAGATCCAGGACAGCCAAAGATACACAGAGAAACTGTCTCCAAAAACCAAAAATTAAAAATAAAAGAAATAAAAAAGGCATATAAAGATGAAAAATACACAGAAAATCTGGATACTATATGTTATTGTGTTGTCTTTAAATTGTTTGATGGCTGAGGAAGGAGCAACAGCTGCTAAAGACATTTGACTATAAATGCTGCTGGACTAATCCAACCTATATATTTTGAAAATGCCTTGACTTCAAAATTTAAGTCAAAAGATATGTTACTTTGCAAAAAAGGTCTTGTTTTTGTTTCCACAGGAAAGGAAAGGCTGTGGATTCATTCTGAGTTAAGAAAAATAAAGTTTGATCAAGGAAGACCTCCTTAAAAATCTCCAATAAAAGCGGATGGCCCAGATAATCCAACGTTTTTAGGGCACCACTGTTGCAGTTTCGTCTGAGTTTTACATCCAGAACAGCTTCAAGACTGCTGGTTGAGATGATCCAGCTTCACAGAATACTCCATTCATGACTTGACCATAATACTAATTTTTCTTTGTGTCCCCATAAGTTGCTAGTGACCTCAATCAGCAGGAAGTAGTCTAGAAATCTATGGCCACATTCCCCCACAAAAATGGATTATGGATGTTAGTCTTTGTTTAGTGTGTTGTTTACAAGTTATTATGGGCAATAGCCAGAGAACATGCTAAACAAAAGAGATTAGATTCAGTGCCTTGTTTTCGAAAGGAAAAAAAAGGGGAACTCTTTTGGAATAATGTTTCTATACTCTAAAGTATAGATTTGTCACTTGTATTGGTTTAATAAAACACTGCCTGGCCAACAGTATATATAGGCGGGGTGACCAGACTAAGAGAATTCTTGAAAGAGGAAAGGCAGAGAGCCAGTCACCAGCCAGATGCAGAGGAAACAAGATGAAAATGTTGCACTGAGACAAGGTACCAAGCCATGTGGCTAAACACTGTGTTGATTTCAGTTGTAAGAGCTAGTTAATAATAAGTCTGGGCTAATAGGTCAAACAGTTTATACTTAATATAAGCCTCTGTATGTTTATTTGGGACTGAATGGTTGTGGGACTGGGCAGGAGAGAATGTTTTGTCTACATACAAGGAAGAAGAGGAGCAAGTGAACAAGAAAGAAAGGATATCAGGGGTCAGCCACCCAGCCAGTCATAGAGTAAGAAGAAAAAAAAGATATATAGAAATAGAGAAAGATAAAAGTCCAGAGGCAAAAAGTAGTCAGGATAATTTAAGTTAATATAAGAAAAACTGGCAAGAAACAAGCCAATCTAACTAAGAATAAGCCTCCCTGTGTGATTTATTTTGGAGCTGGGTAGCAGACCCCCCCCCCCCACAAACACCCAGAAGAGTAAAAACAGCACATAACACATATGTAAGGGCCAACAAGAGGTTGGTGTTTCCCATATGGATTCCCGAAGGGACAAAAGTGGAATGAAGAACACAGACAACAGCACTCATTTCCTCAGTGAAGAAGGAGAAGCAGTGAGACAAGTAATCACTGTACTGAACCATTTAAAGGTTAAATGACTGGCAGGTTTCAAAATCCAGAGCAGGGGCCACGGCGGCTTTTTGTGTTTCTTTTAAACAGAAAATTAATGAATGAAGGAAGACATAAGGATAGGTTACAGCACAATACACCAATATCACGCATATATAACTACTGAGGAATGAAACGAGATGCCTCGCACAAGCAAGTGTCACAAGTGAAGGGACACCTGTCACAGATTTCATTTTCCTTTGATAGAGGGGAGTGGGGCCCTCTGACAGCAGAATGTAATGCATCATGACACTACTATTGGGGAGAGCTGGGGGAACCAGCTAATGTTTTAGACCCCAAGGCTTTCTCCAAGGTCTGCTGTTTAGGTCATGCATGACAGACATTTGCTAAGTGGTAGCTTTGATCCTGCTGAGGTGAGGGGCTTAAACACCTGCACCGTTCTTTCCACTCCAGAACAGTGATGCTCAGGAGTCATCTGAACCACCGCAGACTCAGAAAGATGAACACATGACCATAGTAATATGTTCACAGTAATAGCCGAGCACTAAACAGTCACTGCAGGCCTGACGTTGGGACCATGTTTTATTGAAGCCTTGGAATAACTCTGGAAATAAACATTGTCTTCCCTTTATAGAGACACACTGGAAGCACGGGGTGGCTAAGGGACTAGCGCAAAGTCACACAGCAGCTGAGGACCGTTTGATTCCTCGCTGCAGTATGCTGTCTTAGGGAAAATCATGGTGGGATTATAAACTGACTTGGACCCTACTAAGAAAACAGAATTGAAGAGAAGCTCTGAGGGAACTTGAGGAGTCATCTCAGTTGGAAAAGGGACTTTTATTCCCCTCAAAACACACACACATACACACACACACACAAACACACACACGATGATTTGGATGCTATAAAAAAATAAAACAGCCTATATCTCAAAAGAAAACTCACCTAGGGACAGCAGAGATGGCTCAGAGATTAAGAGCACTGGCTGTTCTTCCAGAGGACATAAGGTTCAATTCCCAGCACCCACATGGAAGCTCACAATTTTCTGTAATCCAGCTCAAAAGGGATTTGACATGTTCATACAGACATAAATGTAGCCAAAATACCAATCCACATAAAATTTTAAAAAAAGTAAGTCATTAAAAAAAAAAAGAATGCTCATTCAGAATCATGGTGGAGACAGAAGAGTCCACCATAGGTTAAAAATGATTTAAGCAGAAATAGATGCAGCGATTGACCATAACGAGAAACACCAAGCGGAGAGGTTATGCTAAGAGCAAAAGTTGTGCTTTCTACAAAGAAAAGCTGAAAATACCCACAGAAGTGTAAATCTGGGCAAGTCACAACGTCTGAAAGTCAGAAGAAACAGAAGGAAAACTTAGTGCTGAGTGCACGCTGTGTGTCTGTCTGTCTTTCTGTTTGTCTCTCTTCAAACAGGATTTTATTATGTAACCCAAGCTATACTCAAACTTGAAATTCTCCTGTCCCTGCCTGTATGCTGGGGTAGAAGATGTGTTCTACCACAACCTGACTGAATTCATCATCTTAATAAGCTGTTTCTTTTGAAAGGAAGTCTACCTTTTAAAAAAAAATAGAAGAAAATAATAGTTTTAAAAAGAGATGTGATTATCCCTTAATACACAAGTAGAAGAGGCAACAAAGATCAAATTAATACTTAAACTGAGTACAGAAAATCAAATTAAAGGCCTTAGAAGAGACAAACAACAAACAAAAACAAGCAAGCAAACCCCAAGAAGTCAGGTAGTGGGGGTGCACACCTTTAATCTCAGCACTCGGGAGACGGAAGCAGCTGGATCTCTGAGTTTGAGGTCAGCCTGGTCTACAGAGTGAGTTCCAAGACAGTCAGGACTGTTACACGGAGAAGTCCTATCTCACCTCCCACCACCTCCCATAAAATTCAAGGAGCTGAAAAGAAGGCGTGCCTCTGAGATGAATACTTATAATGGTATAGGCAAGGGACACATTTGCTATAAGTGAGATTAGGAGTGAGGGTTGGACAGAGGGGACAGGGCCTCTCTCACCTAAGGCCCTTCTGCTTAAGCACCCGAGGTTTTCTGTTCGCTCTACTCTGCCAAATGATGATTACTGGAGCAGGTTTTTATTTAGTGGATTCCAAATACTTCAACACACCCATTCAAATTGCTATAGGAAAAAAGTCAAACTCTTCAAAATTACTACCTGTACAGAAAAAAACCAACATATATGGGGGTTAAACTGCTTTGGATCTCAATTCACGCTTCTAATAGTTCTAGGCCTGTCATTTCCTTAATAATATCCAATTTTCTAGTAGGCATATTTTGAATGTAAAAAATTCTTTTCACCTCTGTTCAGACTCGGAAGTTTGTGCTTTAGAACACAACCAAAGGTCTCCAAAACAAACAGCAGAATCTCCTGAGCTAAGCAAAGAGCACTGAAAGATAACACAAAATCCAAGCCTAGTTCATTTGTGTTTTTGTTTTTAAAACTTAAAATATACAATTTATATATATACTATATATATAGTAAGTGTATATATAAAATTATATATAATTTTAACAAAACAGAGTCAAGAAAACTAGAAAGGAGTGGTGGTAGAAAACTATAGGCAAAATGAAGGTGACTGCTTATGAAAACAAAGAATAAAATGTATAAAAATGTACAAGTAGTTCCGAAATTTTCATAACTCTATGGTAATTTGAAAATAATCTGAATCACGGTAAGGATATACATATGTATATGCATGTATGTACATATGTATGGTATGTGTGTACATGCCTGTGAATGTGCTTGTGCAGGTCAGAGGCTTCAGGAGCCCCGCTCTACCATTTCCTACTTATTCCTCTGAGCAAGGTCTCTCACTGAGCCTGTACCTAATCTGGCGGCCACCAGTCTCCGCCCCTACCACACTGAGGTTGCAGGTACACGCACAGTTCCACGCCCCCTACCACACTGGGGTTACAGGCACACGCATGGCTCCACGCGCCTTTTCACACGCGTGCTGGGATGTGAACCCAGACTGCCATCCTCACACATTCTTACCCATTGAGCCGTATCTTCAATTCCCAGATGCACACATTTGAAAACAGAGTACAAATGGAACTGAGCAATGAACATGTAGAGCGTGAAGGCATTTCCAGTCTTCACACTTTCCCATGATTTACACATTCTGCCACGTGGTCAGTGTTCAAGAGCGCACGGTAAAATTCTGTGCCTAGTCCTTGGGTAACAGAGCCACCTAATTCTCTGCACATATGGCCACACTGTCATGAAAAACAAGTCCAGTGCTTCTCTATGCTTCCTTTCTCTTCTGGATTCCTGCTGAATTTCTCAGTAACTAACAGCTGGGGAGACGCTAGACGAAGTGTTCGTGCTCAGGGGGTATTACTACAAAAGGGAGCTCAAACGTTCAACAGGAGCACAGGCTGACCAACCCTGGACACAACAGAACAGTGAACCTCTATTTCCTCTGTCCCAGATGTAAAAAGAGTATGAAAGATGGAGTCTAACCACCAGAGTGGCACGGATGCCAGACAAATTGTCTTCTGTGCGCTGGGGTAGACCATGTCAGCTTACTGCACTCCACATTGTCTCTGAAACACTAGGGTTATTTCATTTGTAAACAGTACCAACATGCATTACATACGCTGTCAGGATCAACTCACAATCAATATGAATACATTCACATGCTGCAAACGCAAAGGACTTGTGATCTTGATATTTCCATCAACTCTAACGGCAAGTTGGGGAACAAAGGGGAAGTACTCAAACCCACAGAAGGATGTGTTTGATGGCCACAAACCTGTTTGAACCATGGTGACTTCATGGAGTTCTGCAAGGGGCCATTTTCCAGCCGCTTCGGCAGCTCCTTAATACCAAAGCTTGAGAACTGGATGCGGCCATGGGTGAAATCCTGTTTGGCTTGGTGACGGTGACAGAGAACAAGTAGGCTTTGATGTTGACACTTTTGTGTTACAGCAGGACACCGTGACGGACACTGCAGCCAGCCCTAAGTAATGATCTCTAGAAAGTCGAGGCCACAGATGACGCGCAGAAGAGAAGCCCCGGCTTCTGCAGGGATATGTGGCAACCACAGACCTGGAAGCATCAGACTTGCAACCACTCTTAGGCTCAGCATGTAAAAAAACCAAAGATCTATTTCTACACAGAAGAAAGGCGTTAGCTGTTCCATGTGGCCGGTCAGATCTGGGTGAATCCCACAAGCTAAAATACTGAGCAATATGATTCAGTAACAACAACAATACACACACAAACGCATTCGTGTACACATGCTCTAGCATCTGACCGATGTGATCTAGGCACAGGGACCCTTTCCAATGTGATAGTCAGTCTGGGCACAGACACAGCTCTGCCTCCTACGCTCTGTTTCCTGCTTCACCAACTAGAATTTATGTCTCTGGAGTGCCACCACCCTCATCTAATAAAACAAAGGCTTGAGTAAGACAAGTAAGTGCCCACGTACCTGGAGTCAGGCCCCTCCAGTCAGCTAGCCCATCTCCTGATAATAGAACCTGGCCTTTCTACCCATCCAAGACAGCTGAGTTTTTAACAATGCCTTTCTAAACTAGTAGAAGGCAAGTCTGTAGATACAGAACACATCCCTGCTCCATAAAATGGGGGGGGGGCAGAATTCCTTCAAAAAGCCCCATCTATGCAGGTAGGAGCCCCATCTGAACTCTCAAGAACTAAAAAGGTGACACAGAGTCAGCACACCAAATCTGTGAACACATTGTGAATCATGTGAACAGCTACTGCACATGAAAGACTGCCTGCCTCCTTAAAACCATCTCAGTAGGGGTCAAGAACACAGCTCTTGTTCTTGACCAACAAACCAGGAGTCGTAGGGGTTCAGAAAGACTGAAGCGTCAATCATAGAGCCTATATACATGGGTCTGACCTAGGTTCTCTGCACGTTATGGTTATGTAGCTTGGTGCTCTTGTGGGACTCCTAACAGAAGGCGTGAGGGCTGTCTCTGACTCTTTTGCCTGCTCTTGGGACCCTTTTCCTCCTAGTAGGCGCCCTCATCCAGTCTTGATATGGTATGTGCCCAGTCTTATTGCAATTTGTATGCCATGCTTGGTTGATAACCCTGGGAAGCCTGCTCTTTACTGAAAGAAAACAATGGAGGAGTGGATCTGGGAGAAAGAGGAACTAGGGGAAAGGGCGTGGAAGGAGAAGAGGGAGGGAAATTGTGGTCTGGGAGAAGAATAGACAGACAGACAGATAGATCGCTGTTTTTTTTTTTTTCTTAGAAGATCTCAGTAATCCACCACTATCCTGGCATGTCAACCTTGAGTTGTACTCAGCCTTGGCTATCTTCTGACCACTAAGTTGCTGGATCTTGTCAGGCTGTCTCTTGAATCCGTTTACTTATACCATCACACTTACTATCAACTTGGCCAAAGTCTTTTCAATCTCAAACCAGAAAGTGGCCAACTAGTGGCCATCTCTTTGGTCATGTTTTTCTCCATTTGATTTCCCATGCACACGCAGCACGATCCTTCTGAAACATAAATCTAGCCATGCTTGCCTTACTGAGATTCTACTTGGTATGAGTGGAGCCTTACTGAGATTCTACTTGGTTTGAGTGGAGCCTGAAGCTGCTTGGTACCCAGGTTCTGTAAGGTATTTCTCAACATGCAGCACTTTCCTATTAAAATTCTGGATCTGACAATGATCCTAGACTTTCTCCAGAGGTCAGAGCCATTGAAATCTACCTAGACAAAGAGGAAACTAAAATCGTAATGACTATATATGAAACATGCACCCAACCATAAAAGTAGGGTATTAGTTACTTTTCTCATTGTTGTTGACCCAATACAAATTCTCTTGTTATTGTTGTTGTTGTTGTTGTTGTGTTTGCTTTTTAAGACAGGGTTTCTCTGTGTAGCCCTGGCTGTCCTAAACTCACCCTGTAGAATAGGCTGGCCTCCAATTCAGAGATATACTTGCCTCTGCCTCCCAAGTGCTTTGATTAAAGGTGTGTGCCAATACCACCAGGCTTCCACAATGTTTCTTAACAATATCAGTTAATAGTAAAATCTGCTTATAACTTAGCATACATTTAATTAAAGTTTTAGTTTAAGAGATGAAAGTAGAGGAGCATGAAGAGATTAATGAAAATACACATATTTGCCTTTAATACTAGCACTTGTGAGGCACAGGTCAATGGTTATCTGTGAGTTCAGGGCCAGCCTGGTATATAAAGCAAGCTCTAAGTTCTACTAAGGCTACCCAGTCTCAATATACATACATACATACATACATACATACATACATACATACATACATACAATCATTCATGAAGTGTAAATGAAAGAATTGAGCATAAATAAATAGTAATCATGTCTGCATTAGTTCAAGGGGAGTAAGTTATGTGGCCCCTGGGTCATCTGAAACCCTTCCCCAGAAATGAGAAACAGGAATGCAGAAAGTAGGTTTTGTGTTCCTGCTGTTCAATTCTACATTTGTGAGATCCATAAACAAAGTACAGACAAGAAAATACAAGCTTTGTTATTGAACCTGTAGAGTGATGCTCCAGCCATGCAGTGGTTTATAAAGAACACACTTTTGCTTAAATAGAGCATTTATTAAACCAAAAATAAATAGAGTATTTATTAAACCAAGGGGGAAGGCTGGGACCTATAGAGTGTGGACAACTGAGCACTCCGCATACAAGCTGGGACCTATAGAGTGTGAACAACTGAGCACTTCACATACAAGCTGGGACCTATAGAGTGTGCACAACTGAGCACTTCACATACAAGCTGGGACCTATAGAGTGTGGACAACTGAGCACTTTACATACAAGCTGGGACCTATAGAGTGAGGACAACTGAGCACTCTGCATACAGTTATGACTCCAACCTGTGCTGGCCTGCACCAGCTGAGACCCTTCCTAGGAACATCAGCATTGTCACTATATAACAGAGAAACCACAAGGACTTCCTCTATGTTCCTGCAGCAGCTTCTCTTCCTCATGAGAGATGGACAAGAAGATGTGTGGTGACAGCTTTCACATTCCAAACAGCATCTCTCTGCTTGTACAACGCTGAGGCCAGCCAGGGAGCAGGGCCTACCTTTCTGAGGTCTGTCTTACAGAAGGAAGACAGACAAAGACATACCTGACAAAGCAGAAACCTGAAACACAGGAGACCAAGCTCCCTGTCCTGGCTAGGGTTTCTGTTGCTGCAAAGAAACACCAAGCTGGGAGGGAAAGGGCTTATTTGGCTTTCACTTCTATATTGTAGCTCATCACTGAAGAAAGTCAAGACAGGAACTCAAACAGGAAATGGAGACAGGAGCTGATGCAGAGGCCATGGAGGAATACTGCTTACTGGCTTGCCCTCCATGGCTTGCTCTGCCGGTTTGCTTATAGCACCCAGGACCACCAGCCCAGGGATTGCACCACCCACTACAGGCTGGGCCCTCCCCATTAACACGAATTGTAAAAATGCCTTACTGACCTTATCTTTTGGAAGCATTTTCTCAGTTGAGGTTCCCTCCCCTCGGATGACTATAGCTTGTATAAGCTGGCATAAAACTAAAGAGCACACTCACTCACGTATTCCAGAAGCCAGTAACGAGCCCATGGAAGAAAACAAGAGGCCTGAAGTAGGGGCTCAGGGCTCAACCTGCCTAGAGTCAGGAATTCAAAAGAAGAAAGCATGTGAAATGCAGAGAAGTGACTCAAAGTGACCTCAAATTCAGCACAAATGAAATCCTATCTCAATTCGTCTACTCATTCTTTCTTCCGGGTCTGAAGCTGGGTTTAAAGCAAAGTCCCTGTCAATATCCTTAGGTGCTAATAGCCACTTTACATCAGTAAAAGTCTAAGGCATCCACTCTGACTCCAAAGGCCAAATCATCCCATGCGTGACACTGTGGGATACTCCCATTAACTGTCAGGGGATCAGAGTCAAGTTTAAGCAAAGGTCTTACAAGCCTCAGCTAAAAACAGAACGCACAATCTCTGAGTCACCTAATCCTGGATTCAGGCTCCACACCTCTTGAGAACGCCAAGAAGCTGCCATGACTGTTGACTGGCCACAGTATAATTGGCACTTGCTTAGAGGGGGCAATGCGATCATCCTTACAATTGCCAAGGTCCCACTAAAACCAAAAGTTAGACTGTGTTCCACAGAGTCAATTTGAAGCATCTGTCTCAATAGCATTACTGCAATTACTCCTCACCAAAAGAACACCGCCTCCTAACCGCCTCCTACCATGTCCAATGTCCTGTGTAAGCAGCAACAAACACTACTGCATATTCCAGTCCCCACCTAAGTTACTGAACTATATGCCCCCATAGAACAGGAAAGGACATTCACAGACATTAACATGCTTAACAAAGGAAATACAAAACCAGGGGTATCTTGTCCTAGGTTTTTGTTTCTTTAAGGGGAAGGTGGGTGGGGGCATAATTGAGAAAGGGTCTCACTCTGTATTCCAGCCTCGCCTTGAACCTGCAGCAAGCAGTCTTTCTGTCTCAGCCTCCTGAGTGCTGAGATTTCAGATAAGATCCACCAGTCTGGATTCAAGGTATCTTTGAAGTTTGATAAAGAAAACAAGAGCAATCTTAAAAGCCTGACAAATTCTGTGTATGCACCAGTATAATTAAAAGTCTAAGAGAGGGCCAAGGGATATGACCCAGTCAATATAGTGCATCTGAGTTCAACCTCTAGAAACCATGCATAAAAGAATTAATAAAACAAAGTACAGCAGGGCACACATCATGTTAGAGGCACCATTTTAATATCAAAACCCAGCATGTGGGCCCCAACACCTGCCACAACGTGAACAAAGACCTAATCTATCAAGACCTGGTCCATAGTTCCAGGATCTAGGAAAGTCCCTAAATGGACTAACCTTGTTTTTTGGCATCTATAGCTCTGCTTCTTGCCAACTGAAGGGTATCAACCAGAATATGGATTTTGTACATAAAAGACAAAGAACTGTGAGGATCTGAGCTGCATGGTTTCCCATGCAATCGATGGCCAGCAATAAAGACTTTCTATTCGGCCAGGTGGTAGTGGGGCACACCTGTAATCCCAGCACTCGGGAGGCAGTAGCAGATGGATCTCTGTGAGTTCGAGGTCAGCCTGGTCTACAAGAGCTGGTTCCAGGACAGGCTCCAAAGCTACAGAGAAACCCTGTGTCGAAAAATCAAACAAAGGCTTCCTATTCAGCTTTCAAAGTGTCTGAGTATATTGTCTTGGGAGGCAGCATTTGTAACCTCAGTGCTTGGGAGGCGGAGTGAGGTGCACTCCTGAGCTTGCTGGCTGGCCATCTTAGCCAACTTTAATTTCCTAAGGAAGGCCATGTCTCAAAATAACAAGTGGATTTTGCCTGGGAAACAATAGCCAAGGGTGTCCTGGCCTCTACACACACACACACACACACACACACACACACACAGACACACACACACTGAAAAGTCCAAAAAAGAAGCACCTTAGGACACTAACTAGCTACATAGGCCAGTCAGTGCCTAAGCATGGATGCCACATCATGTTTATAAAGAAGCACCACTGGAGATTAGGCTGTTTCTACCCCACCACTCCATCCCAGCTCTGCCTCCCTCCCCTGCATCTGGAAATGTCTACAGCAAGGAAAAGAACCAGATGAGCTGAGATGCCAACAAAGAAGTGAAGACTAAAGAACTAGAGGTGATTTCTCAGGCAGCTCTCCCCCAGGCTCAGAGAGAAAGACCCTGAAGACTAACACCCACCATGGGATTTTAAGTAATAGATTTTAGAAAAGAAATGTGATCGCTGGAAGAAACAAAATGAGTTAATAAAAATCCGAAAGAAATTAATTCCTTTTGGAGATTTGTGTACCAAGAGATATTGACCCCCCCCACCCCCACCAGAGACTAAACATTAATGTGGAAATTTAAAAAAAAAAATAATTGACACTTTTATAGGAAAATCAGTCATAATTATAATTTTATTTTTTACTTCATTTTTAGTTAGTCTAGAAGAGATGATATTCATTATAGGATTATCACAGAATAAGAACAGTATAATTGTATTTTAAAATACTGTTAGGCTGATCTCATCAGTGGTCCAACGATCCAATCACAACAGAGGGGAGGAAGAAACAGAAGGATCTAAGCTAGCTTAGGAGAGGAACTGGGAAGGCAGTAAATTCCCTCTCACAGCAGGTGTAGCCTACCATGGCCACCCAAGGCAGCAATCTCCAAATCTCTAGGGACAGTTTCTAAGACTGCCTGGATGATTTCAATATGCAGCAATTGGGGGCTTGGAGGCTTAATCTACTTAAGACCTCAGAGGGAACAACTTTACAGTTGGAGGCATCTGCTAGCTTTCTCAGGAAAACACAGTACTGGAGCATAGTGGGACACCTGGGCACAAATCCCAATGCAACTCTGATTCTGCTCTTAAGGAACAACAAATGCTCTTAGGCTCTGGGACGTCTTTCCAGCCTACGGTTTTGCCTTCTTTGACGTGGTAACCTTTAGGGCATCATTTCACACTCTCAAACAGGAAGAGGTCCATGTAATTCTACATTTTCAACAGACTGAAAAGGAAATACTTCTAAATTTCTAGTCTTACAAACTTGTGGTGAATTGGGCTTCAGGACAAAAACAAGAAATTATACTGAATTATTTTTTTCCTTCTCACTTTTCCACTTTTTAAGACTAAGACTTCAGGAGCAGGAGAGATTACTCAACCGTTCCATGGGCTGCAGGTTTGGTTCCCAGCACCGACAAGGCAACTAACTCCCAACCATCTATAACTCATCCCAGAGAATCCAAGGCCGTTTCCTGGCTTCATCAAACAATGCACACGGTTGCACAGACGTTTAGTAAAAACACCCATATACATAAATTACAATTGTTAAAAAAAAAAGAGATATTGGCAGAACAAAAATACAAGTAAGACCTTTAAAATAAGATCTTCTGATATATTATCAGAAACTTTAAGAAAAAAACAATTCAGGGTAAAAATATCTGGTAATTAAAGAAAAAAGAATTAGACCCACCAGCAAAAACTGAGTGAACTCCGCATATGTAAGGTGTCTCTGCCTTTCTTTTCCAAAGTGTAGTTGCACAAACTCTGAATCCCAGTTAAACGGAATATGCTGGTGAATTGTAGTCTGTCCAAACACGTGCTTAACATCCTCTGAAAAACAAAAAATAATGGTGAAAATAAAGGAAGTTGGAGTCTTTCTTAGATGAACTCAAATTAGCATTGCTACTTAAAAAGTAACTCATGGATGACGATACAAAAAAAAAACCAGCAGAAACAGAAATCACAAAATCCATGAGAATCCTTGAAATATTAAAGGTAATAATCTTACCAAATGGGAAGAAAAAGCTATGTGAAAAGCTAATTTTTTACCTCATTTGTTTTGCTTCAACACATAGTAGACGGGATTTAACCGTTAGCGGCTGTGGTGGCTTGAATGAGAAGTGTCCCTCATAGGCCCACATATTTAAACACCTGATCCCCCACAGGTGATGCTGTGTGGGGAACTTAAGGAACTTTTAGGGGGCGGAGGCTTGCTGAAAGAAATGTGTCACTGGGGGCAGGCTGTGAGGGTTTATGTCTCCCTCTCTCTGCTTCCTGTGTGTGGATAAAATATGATCAGCCAGCTTCCTGCTTCAGGCATCTGAAATCATCCCTTCCCCTCAGACTCTCCGTCTGGAATCATAAGCCAAAGTAAGCTTTTCTCTGGAAGTTGCTTTTAGTCATGGTGTTTTATCTGAGCCACCAAAAAGTATCTCACACAGAAGCAGAAGAGCCAGATAGAAGACTCAATTAACGTAACCACAACAAATAAAGTTTCTTAAAGATTCAGACCCCAATAAAAGAACTGAAGCATACGTTCAACACCCGAGGCTCCATTTGAGCAGGAGCCAGTGGTAAATTCTTCAAGCTCACCCTGCGGTAAAAGTCAAGAAGTAAAGCCAGCAAGCAGTCTTGAGTTTTTAACTTTAATCCCCGCTCCTGCCCCGACAAAACAGGGTCCCTCTGTGTGGCCCTAGCTGTTCCGGAACTCAGAGATCCACCTGCCTCTGCCTCCTGAGTGCTGGGATTAAAGGTGTGCACCACGACCGCCCAGCATAACTTTCAATTTAGCGGGGGTGGGGGGTGGGGTGCTGGAGAGAAGTTCAGGTAATTCCATTTCAAGTTGTGCTACTCAGTGTACTGGCTCTACTCGCGTCAGCTCCCCTTCGAAGAGGAGCCTGGAGGGAGGCTCACTTGTAGAGCACCTGCTGAGCTTTGGGGGAGGGGGCAGTATGGTGCATGTGTGTGTACACACAGAGAGGTATAGGAAGACTAACACAAAATAATAAGAAAGTGATTTTTCTAAACAAAGTATTATTTAATTACTAGTTTCCACCCATGATGACAATGTGTCTACAGAGAGTGATGAGAAAACACAGGAGGATACTGCTGGATTTTCTCCTTGTCTACACCTGATTCAATGTTTCTGTCAAAGGTGCTCACTTTTATAAGGAAACTAAGCCTGTTCCTTCTATTCCCCCTTTTCAAAGGAAGTAAGAGAAAAAGACGAAGTTCTCGAATCCTCTTAGGGTGCCAACATCCCTTGTACTCGTTTCTGCTGCTTTCCCCAAATTTCCTGCTTCCACCTCACTGTGCCCACAAAATTTTCATTCCATGTTTTTAATGGTTCCAAAAAATTTTACTTGTTATGAAAATAGCAAGGCCACCATCAGCATATGGTTGTATGTGTTTGCACAGTGGGGGTAATAAAAATCAAAATTATGCTGGGCAAATATTTTATAAATGGTGGTTAAAAAAACCTCAGGCTGACCATGGTGAGGACAATAAAATAAAAATTTTAAAGTACAATCTTCAAATTTTCTTAGAGAGAGGGGGGTCTATAAGGGAAATAACATAACCAATAATTAAGACTTAAAAGAAAAAATTGGTAGAGAGGAAGAAAGGTACCCAGAACATCTGTGCAGGTTCAATAAAATTAATTAGTTGAGAGATTCCCTCTGTACTGAGAAGCCTCTGAGTTGAAATTCAAATGTCCAAGGCTCTAATGCTACTAAATAAAACAGCCACCATTTCTTGGGTGCTCACCAAGTGACAGGGTTATTTATTCTAATGGCTCCAGCCAGACTTCCTTCTGCAGCAAAGCATCCTAAAATAGCTTACAGTCCCTGCCCAGTAGTGTGCTCGCACCTCGGCATGGAGCAGGCCAGGGAGATTCAGCAAAGCCACCAGTCCGCTGCTAATCGATTCATCAGCAAATAAAAGAGCAGCCACACAGAGATGACAAGGACACCAGCGGAAACCGCACAAGAATTCGCTTTCACACCTTAAATACACTGGAAAGAGCTCTCAAACAAGAACTCAGGTAAGTGGAAGACGGCTTCCTGTCATGTAGCAGATGGAAATCATGTTCATGCACATGTTACAGGACAGCTGTCAACAGCATCCTCTTTTGGCCTTCTTTCATGTCTCGAATATATATAGCCAAGACACCCAGGCATTTTAGTGCCCACATGGCCTGTGGAAGAAGAAAATCTAAAGAAAGTAGAAACACACGCTAAAGCTTTTGCCTCCTTTGGAAGGTCTAAAACCCCCTATATATACTTATATCTATACATACACATCAACACATATATATGAGTGTAAATAAATTAATGACTAGGTTTAAAATAGGCTTAATGGAAGGCAGCCAGGAACAGTTCCCAATAGTCAGCAGGTCAAAGACAATAGGTGTCTGAAGCACTAAGGTTTCCCTTATGGCAGAGTGGTTTCTGTAATCGGCGTATGGCAGTCTATTGGCCGTGGTGCTCATCCTGAATCCCTCTTCCCAGTGCCTTCAGGTCTATAGCAGCTACTGGAAAATGGATACCATGGGGAGCTAACTGCAACTCCGAACCAGCAGAGCATATAAGCACTGCACCCACTTTTGTGGGAGAAACGTGTACCATGGGAGGTGATGGGCTACACCCAGGTCCAACCCCACGAATTCATCAGGATCAGGTCCAAGGGCATAAGCACTGTGCGAGGATCTCCACAGCAAGGAAGCAGAATTTGAAGAAGGAAGGCACAGAAATAGGAGAGAAAAGCTTTTGGCTTCCAATACCAGCTCTACATACTACCATAAATTTATTCAGGTGCTCGCCTATGAGTTCTGAAGCAAGAAGCAAAGTTTGTTTCTTCTGGGGCAAATTAGAGGTTCAGACAAAGTATCTGAGCCCAAAGTCACCCTGAGAGGTAACAGATCCTGGCTGCAGATCATCAAGGCATTTCCATAGCCTGCCCACAGCAAATACTGACAGTTTTAAATTCCTAAGATTTGCTGCTACACTTACAGGAAAAAGGAAATAATGTTCTGGGAGGAACACAGCCTTCCTCAGTGTATAGACGGTGGGAAGGCAAGAACTAGAGTCATGATTTGACACCCAGCTCAGATCCTACAAAACTTTATGGTCACCCTCCTGACCTCATATCATGATTAGCACTCGCTGACTGCACTTGCCAAGCAAGAAGACTGGTCACAGCTAGGAATGTGCAGAGCCCAGAAGGTTCTTTCTGTTCACCTTCCCATCTAATGGGCTCTTAGGAGACTTTCAAACATTCATTTCTGCCATCCAAAAAACACACAGCATTTTCTCCAAAATTATTTTGAGACCATAAATCTGAACATTTTGTTCCGCCTCAGCAAATGGCTGGGGGTCATTCATTTTCTAAAAGTTTTGCCTTCAGGTTTACAAACAGAACTAATACCTGTAAGGGAAATACAATAGGTTTGTGGCATTTATCCCTCACTTTAGAAAACACAAAAATGCTGCCCCAGGAAGGATTCTCCTTAGGGGTACAGATATCTTTCTCATCGAACCATCGACTGTCTTAAGTCTCCAAGTCTTGTGTGGCAACAAGGAGAGTATGCCTCGTCTGACAGCTAGGAAGTGGAATATGAAGAAACAAAACAACGTGGGTGGATGTCCAATTAAGCTCCACACTCTGTCTTCCCTAGGCGAATGGGCTTTACCATAAAAGACTCCTGGAATTCAACTTAGGACTGCCCTATGACTAAGCCCTCACCATTTCCAGACCTTTCCAGTATTTTCTAGAGCTAAGATAAAGGTGTTTTTGTTTGTTTCTGTTTGGTTTTGATTTTTGAGATTTATTTATTTTTATTTCATGTTTATGGGTGTAAGGATATTTTCCCTGCCATGTCTGTATAACATGTATGTGCAGCGCTCTCAGGAGCCAGAAGAGGACACTGGATCCTGTGGGACTGGAAGTATATAGAAAGCTGTGAGCCACTATGAGGGTTCTGGGGATCGAACCCAGGACCTTTGGAAGAGCAATAGCTAGGGCCCTTAATCTCTAAACCATCTCTACAACCGCTAACCTTAAGTCTTAGGGAAGAAGAAAAAGCTTAAAACTTTTCTGCCATTTTGTTGCTTACTTGGCTTATAACTCAACAGCTGAGAGCTTTCTGGTATATTATTACCCCATTACTTACTTCAAAGGAGTGATAAGGAGGTGGAGGTTTCTCCTAGTATAAAACATGACCCTAACATCAGATCCATGACCCTAAAATCAGTCAAACACAGAAGGCAAGCTGAACTGGCTGCAGAACGGGAGTACAGCGCAGGGCCAGGGTGCTGATGCTCCAACCCTTGTGGGGTGATCCCCAAGGTGAGGAACTGCTCCTACTTCACAACTGTTGCTACTTCGTAACTGTAGTTTTGCTACTACTATGAATCATGATGTAAATATCCGTGTTTTCAGATGGTCTCAGGAGACCTGTAAAAGGGTCATTCGACCCCCGAAAGGGTAGTGACCCACGGGCTGAGAACCACTGGTTTAGATTAGACAGAGGCATGCTTTCCTAAGCTCAGCTACTCTACCTAAAAGTGAAAGCAAGTAGAACACTTATCTTCCAAAACATAATCATTGCTATTTCAGCTTGTGGCAAACATTTGGAAGGCCTATTGCTCAGACCAGATCAACAAGCAATGTGATGTTAAGTCAAGACTTTACCCAACAAGCTTAAGGGTCCTCTGAGTTTATTTATGGGAGTTTTCTCCACTCTTGACTTTCCGGCTTAACGTCACTACACTTTCTATATTGTAAAAACATAATTACAATGGACAGGGTGATGCTGGTCTCTAAGCCCAGCATTCAGAAGACTGAGGTCAGATGATCGCAAATTTGAAGGCAGCTTGGGCTACATAGTGAGATCTGGCCGTAAAATTGGTGAAAACAATTACAAAGTAGCAATTGTTTCTTTCCTGAAGATGAATGGCCACATATCCTTAAATGACATATACATTCCCTCCAAATCCTAGCAGCCTTCTAGCAGAAACACAGTAGTCTATGATAGATTTAAGATGTTTAAAAGCTGCTTCACAATCATTGCTCTTCACACACACACACACACACACACACACAGAGAGAGAGAGAGAGAGAGAGAGAGAAAGAGTCCCAAGGATGCTACTAAGAAGTCATTCATACTAGTAAGCCAGTATGGCCAGATCAGAGATCATCATACAAAACTCAATTGTATTTTTTACATATATGAAATAACAATCCAAAAACAAAATTAAGGAAACAATCCCATATACAATATCTTCAAAAAGACAACAAATTTAATAAAAAAGATGGGGAAAAATCTCTTCTCTAAACACCATAAACTGCTACTGATTAGAGGAGCTAACATTATTGAAATTTCCACCAGGGTTGTGGCTTATCCTAGAATCCAGCACTCAGGAGCCTGAAGCAAATACCATATAGAGATTCCCTCATAAAATCCTAGCTGGCTTCTTAAGGAAACAGAAAATCTGATTCTCAAATGCATATAAGAACTCAAGGATTTCCGAAGAGCCCAGGAAATACAAGATCAGAGTTGGTTTCCGTAAGTACAAAATTACAGCAAACCAAGACTGTGGTTACAGCACAGGATAGACTAAGAGAAAAACAAAATGAGGCAAGAACCAAGATCTAAAGTCAAGCATGTGTGTTTGCCACCAGTAGATTCCAACAAAGATGACTGACAATCCGACAAGAAAAATGAGTCTTTACAAGGGACAGGCACAAGTGACTTCTACCGGCAAAAGAACCAACTCCATCTCTGACCTCCTACTCAAGACAGATCAGAAACCTAAATGTAAGAACTAGAGCTATGAAGGAGCTAAGATGTAAAGATATGGGTATAAATAATAAAGGCACGGTCCTGGTGGCGGTGGATTAGAAAATAGTTGACTATGGAGAAAAAAGGAAAAAAAAAAAACTGGAGAAATTGAACATTATCCAAACTTTTGTATTCTTCTCCAAAACGCAAAAATAACTTCTAACTAGGGGTGGTTTAGAAATCATGCCTGATAAGGAACTCTAGACTCTCACAACTTAGAAATGAAGACAATTTCACTTTCTTTTTGGTGGTGGTGGTGGTGGTGGTGGTGGTGGTGTGTGTGTGTGTGTGTGCCTGCGTGTGTGAAGAGGCTGGAGGGGTCACATTCCCTGGAGCTGAAGCTATGGACAACTGTGAGCTGCCTGTTGGACTAGAATTTGGGGGCAGGGCCAAGAACAATATGTGCTCCTAACCACTGAGGCATCTCTCTGGCTCTGACAATTCTCCTTAAAATGGACAAAATATAAAAGGACAGTTTTAAAATGGAAAGAGCTGAGCAGCCATTTGTTCAGAGTGACATAAAATAAGTACATGAAAAGGTTTAACGTCATTAGCATTAGGAGGATGAAGACCAACAACTAACACTTAACAAGGGTAGCCATAGCTAAGAGGACTAAAACAAGTGTTGCCAAGAATGTGAAGAAACAGAAACCTCAAAAACTGGTGGAAATATAAAATGTCACTGCGGAAAAGAGGTTACACCCAGAGTAAATGTATGACCTAACAATGCTATGTCCAAGTGTGTAGTCATAAGAAATGAAGCTGCATAGCCATACACAGTATGTATGAGTGTTCATAGCAATATTATTCATTGCCCAAAACAGTAACAACCTATGTACTCCGTAACTGATAGGCTAAACAAGTGCTAAATTCAACAATTTAAAAAGGAATAATTATATGTTAATATGTGGACAAGTGAGCTAATGTGTGGGTGAGCCTTGTAAACATCATATTTAAAAAGTCTGTACTAACTAACAGATCCCATAGCCCATGAGGTGATTTACATGAAACCCAGCAAGATGGTTCAACAGGTGAGGGCACCTGTCACCAAGCCTGATGACCTGAGTTCAACCACCAGTTCCCACAGAGCAGGAGAGAAGTGAGTCCTGTGTGTGTGTGTGTGTGAGTGTGTGTGTGTGCGCGCGCGTGCGTGCGCGCACACACACACACTAATCACAATAGGACATGCAATAAATAAACATTAAAAAACAATGCCAAGAACAAATTGATACAGACAGGAAGTAGGTTAAGGGTTGCCTTAGACTAGAAAAATCCACAGAGCCAATAGGGTGTTGAGGGGGAATGGTTAACTGCTAACAAATACAGGTTCCCTTACGGTGAAGAAATGTTCTAAATTTCCAAGTGTTGGTGGCTGGGCAATTCTTTGACTGTGCTTAACGCCAAAGAATTATGCAGCTAGGAAGAGTAAATGGGAGTGTTTGAAATCTCAATAAAGCACTTTTAAAAAATAAGTGCCTGCTACAGATTCTCCTTCGACTAATTGCTATCACTGGGGAAACTGCTTGACTCAATACTCAGTCATTAAAGTGAAATAAAATACCTGTCGTGGAGAGTTATTTGAGCTGAGCGGGCCTACTGCAATGTTCTGCACATAGGAGGTGAGGTGACCACTAAAATGGAAAACTCCAAAACCAAAAGACTTAATTATATTAAATATTATTTGGGCACTAGATATTTACAGATAACTTTTTTAAATCAAGCAGTGAGGTTTGGAAATATCATAGCTCACACATCTCTCAAAAGACACCAGTTTTCCTGCAACATTTAAAATCCATCCTTCCTTGAGCTCAGAAGCTGAAATTTTGAATGAAAAGTGATAGAAATCTACGTAATTTTCTATTATGTTTCTTAAAGTACGAAATTAAGAAAGATTAAGAACCTCCACTCTTTACTTTGAAGATCTTTCAAATACTAGAAATATTTAATTGGCAAATTACTTGCACATGCCATTAAGTGGTTAGACTGAATTTGTTTTTACAAATTCTATGGGCTCTTATTCCTTAACCTCCACCACACTATAATCTGAAATCAGCAAGGTCTTCACTTATGCAAATTTTAACTTTCTACATCTTTGTTTCCATACAGAATAACTAAATTAATGCTCTTTAATTTGTAGAAGATTCACTTTTTGAAGCTTCAAATCAGTGAAAACGAGTTTCCCATTAAGATAGAAAAAGATTCATCAAGCTATATTATTCCAAACACTAAACCATAATGTCTCTCCTATTGATCCTAAAAAGTCTATTAATACAATAAATACAAAAAGGATGTTTCTGTTAAACACCACAGTGAGCCCTTGTAAGGGACAAGAGAACTGTAGCACACCCTCACCTTCTCTCTGAAGGGTTCTTAATCCTCAAACAAAACTTGTGCTGTTTCTGTGAGAAGGAATATCTCACCTGCTGACAGGGCTAACAACAGCTGACATGGACATGGCTTCATCAACTGCATGAGAGACAAATTTCAACTGGCAAGTTAAGGAACACAATGGATGCAGACTAGCTCGGTCATGTGACCCGATGTCATGGTTGTCCTTTCAAACCCTTCTACCAAGTGCCTTTTATACTAATCACAGTCAAGGGTCTGAAGAGGAAAGAGTATGCCGGCTACAACTGAAGCTCACTCAAGGAATGTCTAGGAAGGAAACAGATGTCATTAAAACAGAGAGCATGGCGTACTCCACATAAAGTGAGTTTTCTATAAGATCTTGCAAAGTTGTCTATTGTTAGCTTGAACACACATGGAGCATGCAGTGGTGATGCCGATCTTTAAACACACACACACACACACACACACACAGTTAATCTGAGTTCTACTGAAGCCACCTATGATGTCATCATATTTAGCAGTCAAGTGTAATTTAAAACTCTTCCAGTTTTACGCCTTGAAAGGAATAGAGCTGCCTAACTGAAGGTCATGTGACATTCCGGAGAGAAGACTCTTGGGGTGCCAGAAAACAAGCTGTGCTTTCTATGAAACCAGTCACCTTTCCCCCACTGAACTCTCACGCATGGGAGAATAAATGACGTCTGCCATTGTGCGCCTGAAGTGTGAACTATGTTCCCTAGGAGAGCACGTTCAAAACACATTCACAAGCTTCACACCCAAGCATTCGGAATCAGTCCATGGAAGCTGGAGCCAGAGGGCCCACAGTCTTAACAAGCACCATGTGCAGCCACAGGAACAATCCAGGGTCAGCCTCACAGATAAGAACTCTATTCAAAACCAAGGTGTCTGCAAATGGTGAGGCATAACACACCATAAATCACAATAGTGCAGGCTGGTGGACAATGTGGCCAAAAGGCAAAGGGCCACAGCGATTTTAGCTCAAGATATAAATGGCCTGTCACATGCTCAACCTCGATCAACAGCAATGAGGCCAAGTGAGCGACTTTCCATGTATCCGCTAGGAAAAGTATTTTTCTTATAGTCGAATAAGGTCAGCAGCCTTCACATGCAAAGTAAGAAGTCACCTGAGACGGTGTTAGGCAACAGCAGACTGTGGTCAGTCTCAGCCATGTCGGCTTTAATCATTCGCCAGTCGATTAGCATTATCTTTCATCACCGATGAGGAGCACAACCGAAATTTGTAAACAGTGTAAGAATCCTAATTCACTCCGTAAATGTGAGCATAATAACTGCACTGCTTAAAAAAATTCCTAAGCTAGTTTCCTTAGACGGATGCTAGCAAAAATAATTTTCTCACAAAAGCATTACCATACATTTAACCCTACTTAAGGGCTTCCGAGCAGATGTGCCGCGAAAGCACACCCACAGTGAGCCCATATTAGTAGGAAACTGCTTTATTTCAATTAAAATGTCTAACTATCCACCCCCAACATATACCTAAACTGTAATTTTCTCTAAGAACTTCCAATATGCTCTTGATTTTGTTTCCTTTATCAACCTATCAGAGCAAATCTGCCTTGCAACTGTTGGAAGAAATCAGTCATTAGCAGCAAGATTACAGCGAATTTTCCAATTTAGAAAAACTGTATTTTTATCTCTCTCATACTGAAAGAATAATGGTATAATTTTACTATTTTTAAATGAGCTGTACAGTTTAAAATAGTCAAATTTCCCCACAACTCCAAGCTTTAGGATTTAGTGCTAGCAGCTCAGCTTTCTGGCTCCACACCTTTCTAAGAAGCAACAAACTCTCTTCGGCTTTCATCTTGCGCACACACAGGCACGAACACACTCCCATGTGCACAGATGGATGGGCTGACAGATGGACAGAAGGATGGTAGGGGCCCCCAATCTAATCTCTCCATACCCTTGCGTAGAACGGTTAACCTCCAGGCCTGCGGTTAGCTAAGAATGACTTCACGTGGATGTTGTGATTTCCTCTTCAATTGACATCCCTCCATCTTCTCAACGAGCCTGCCCTTTTTAAGAATGTCCCTATTTTTAAAATGGAGTGATGAAGTAGCAAAAGGTACAATATTTTAGCCATCTGAGCATGGGCGATTCTCAAATTACCCCACCAACCGGAAGCGCTCTCCGATACTACTATCTTTCAAAATTGAAGCCATTACGGTCAATCGTGCAAATCCGTATTTAGCTTCTCGTAAATAGCAGATTTTTGACCCAATGAACTGGAACAGCTTTTGAACAGTGTCTGGGCTGCCAGGACGCTCCAGCCCAGGCACGTCACTATCAACGTGGAGGAATCTGCTTTCAGAACTCACGCTGCTCTTACCTGGAACCTTAGCCCCGTTGCAATAGGTGGGAGAGTAGGAATCTTCACCCCCAAATAAAATCTACTTACTGTAGGGCACAACGTTTCTCTCAACAAAATAAACATCACCTTTGTGAAATGGCAAATCTAAAGTCAGTATGAACAAAAATAGTCACAAACGGATTCCTTTTACACAGAACTCTTAGGACTGTGCCTCACGTTTCCTGTCTCGGCCTACACTGGGGATGTCCCAGTCCTCTATAAAATCGCCTTTACCTGAAATGTGTGAGCTCCCCTTGAACAGTCCATGTACCCATCCTGCTATCTCTCATCCCTTCCTGCAATCTCCCCTGCTGGCTGTTGCAATGTATTCCCTATGTCATCTAGAATGCTTGTTGTTGTTGTTGTCCCAGTGAGCACTGATTTCATGTCTGTCACGGTGGGGATTCAGGGACAGACTCTACACGGATCCAGTATAGTGTGACACAAACACAGGACAGAAAGGCCATGTTCAAACTTTTGTTTCCCAAAAGCTTGCTTAAGCAACGTTAAAACAGATTTCCTCCTCCTGCAGGACTTCTCAGTGCCTTAAAAAGCTTGAGCTTTTCTGACTGTCTTAACAGCGACTTTGCCACATGGCCCTTATTAATATGCACAGGAAACGTTGTCAAATTAAACATCTTTTGATGTAAAAATTAAAGGACAACGTCACTGTGCTTTCTAATAACAGGACATGCCTGGACTGGTTTCTGAGGCTTGTCTTTTTCTGGTTTGGAGGCAGAGTCTCACTGTCTCTGGCCAGGAACTGGCAAGGTAGCCAGCTGTTCTACTCACACATGAGAGGTTCTATCTCCCTGCTTCACACATACAAAGGTCACAGACAGATATGGTTGAGGCCTTGCCCTACTCAGCCTCACCACACACACACACACACACACACACACACACACACAATTTCAAGCATCGTCATGGCCCTGAAGCAGTGCTATGAAGAACCAGAACCAGTTCCCAACTACTTCTCCTATAAGATAAACTCCTGCCCCGCATCCTGTAGCTGATGTTAGGTGGTTTCTCCTCCCTCAAACGCCCCTTGGGTCTCTAAATCTTTTAATCTCATCCTGTACCCAAATCCACCTTCTCACGCTGAGGCGGCCTACTCGAGTGGCCTCGATCCTCTCCACCACACTGTGCTCTTTTCCGTTCCATCGGAATGCAGGGAGGAAGTGTTCCTCCAGTTCACTGCTCAGTCTCCAGCCCTACAACTTGGTGTATTCAGGAGTTAACTCTGCTCCATTCATTCACAGTATTTGAGTCAGTGGCTTGAACCACTGACGTGCTAAAGCCCTCCCTCAACTCCCAGACTCTGGGTCTAAGCGCCTAGATGCTTATTTAGAAAGCAATGGGCATGAACTACCGCAAGAAAAATACAGAACCCTGTGCCTGCCACTTGGTCCCAGCCAGTCTTCCCCTTGCGCTCCAGCTTCCTATCGGGTCTGCACACTGACCGCACCATCACTCTCTTCTGGGCTCGCTCTCCTTCGTCCTCTCTAACACACCACATCCAACCTACTGAAGCACCCCAGAAGTTGTCTTTTACAAATAAACCCAGAATCTGGGTCAGCAAGATGATCAAGAAGGTAAAGTCACCTGACAGCGTGAGTTTGAGCTCTGGGAATCACACGGTGAAAAGAAAAAACTGACTCCCCAAAGTCTCCTGTGGTGTGGGCATGTATGTACATGTATGTACATGTATGTACATGTATGTACGCGCACACACACAAGTAACAAAACAGACCCAGAATCTAAGCAGCCTCGCTGACCCCACCACTTCCTCAAGCCCTCTGTGTCAGTCAACGTAAGATCCCAGGTTACTCCTCTCTCAAAACAAAAATCAGGATGACCCTGTTCACCACCAGCCAGATCTGTCTCTCTGCTGATAGGAAATCCAGCAGCAGCTTCCCACGTTCACCAGCAGAATCCATTCCCTCCCTCCTCTGCAGTGTTCAACCAAACGTTCATTCTCTACTTCTCCTCATGGGTTCCTCCTGCCTCACTTGATTCTCATGGGTTCTCCCCTCTGCTGCTCAAATATTCCACGCACACCCCCACCTTAGCATCTGGCCCATGGCCATTCTTTCTTCCTGGGAAAGTGGCCTCCACCATTCCAAATCTTTGTATCTCTCCATCTTTCCAAGTCATTCTGATTGGGCTAAGGATGCTGTGGTGGCCTGATTAAAAACAGGCCTACCATAGGCTCACATACTTGAACGTTTGGCACAGGGATCGTGCTGTTCGGAGAGGCTATGGAATCTGCAGGAAATAGAGCCATGAATGATATAGCAGATCTCTGCAACTTACTTATCATGCCTGATAGAAATTTTATGCCCTTTGATTTGGAATTTTCCATCACCTCCAGCCCCCAGTAGCTACACTACTGCGTAGGATTACTATGCCTTCAGTTCTGCAGGACCTGTCGACCTGAAACTGGCCTTTTTCACTTGGCTTATCCTCGTGGTTCTTCATGTTACAAATCCCATGGATTCTCTTTTAACCAAATTAACACTGCATTCAATGAATAGCTTTCATTTTGTTAATCAGGGGCTACTAGTTATTCGGGCTAGAGTGAATATTATCACCGAGTGCTGACTATCAGTCCACAATCCTGATTCCAATTCTTTTGACTAAGTAGCCAGAAATGACTGCCGGAGTGTGGGGCACTTCTGCTGCAGAGGGCTCTCCCCAGTAATGAAGAGAAAAGTCACAAGTGCACCACCAGGCCCACATTGGTCTTCACTGTACGGAACTGCCGGGCACCTACAGGCCTTGCTCATAAGAAAGCAAAGGCACACATCCAGTGAGTTCACACCCATTGACTCCAACGATTAGCTGTAAAAACTTCAATTTTCAGAACTCCTAATTCCTCCTATAATTTCAGGACTATTCATATACAATTTATTGTGTAATATAATATATATATTACAATTTTAACTTCATGCAAGTATGCAGTTCTGTCGCATTAGGTGAATTTACATTGCTGTACAACGACCGCCCACCCCAAAATCTTTTCATCTTGCAGAACGGAAGGCTCTGTATCCATTAAAAACTAAACCCGCATTCCTGTCTTCTCCCAGTCCCTGCCAGCATCACTCCACTTTCTTCCTGTATGAACCTATCCTAGGAATTTCAAAAAAATGGAATTACACACTACAAATATCCTTTGATGACTGGCTGTCTGTTGCTTAGTATAATGTCTTCCAGGCTCGTGTGTTATAGATTGCTTAATCACAGTGGGCTAACCTTCTCTCCCAATAACGAAAGGCAAGGATATATGAGCATACTCATGTATCGTACTGTTCGACAATATCTACAAAGAATGCTACCATCTCTACACAGAACAACATCTACTTCAGTGTGTGTGTGTGTGTGTGTGTGTGTGTGTGTGTGTGTGTGTGTGTGTGTGCTTAGAGAAGCCAGAAGATGCCATCAGAGCCTTGGAGGTACAGGTGGCTATTACCCACAGGCATGGGTATTAGTAACAGTACTGTTCTTCCAAAAACTATGTTAATCACCACCTCCCCAGCGCTGACAAAGAAGTATCTTTGGTACTGTCCCATTTACATAAACTTTAAAAACAAAAGTTTATAAACTTTAAAAAGCAAAATCAACCCACAGTGATGAAAGCAAGCTGTAACCACTTCCCACTTCTGGCTCTGTTGTCTTTGAAGTGGACAATGGCCACATCATATAAGTTTCATTAAAATGTTCCCTGACAAGTTACATGCCTCCTATATACAATAAATGTCAGGAAAGTATGCTTTAAAAATGAAAGTTGGAAAAAATACCATGATATAGGCTAAAGTGCAAATAAAACCATTTAGAACATTGTTTTCTCCACATATATAGAACGCAACTTATTATCTAGACTATTTCACGTATCCTCACATCCTGTCACCAACATGTTCATATAAAGTGCTACTTGTAAATAACGATATCAAACTGGAAATCATCGTGAGTGCTGGGGCTGTGGATCAGTGAACGTTGGAGGACCCGTCCAATGTGCAGAGAGGCTGCATTAAACCTGCAGCCCTGCAGAAAGAGACAAAGGAAGAAGAAAAGAAGAAAGCACAGTGAGACAAGAACGGCAAAGGCGAATGTTCTCCCAGGAAACAGAAAGGAATGAGCTGGATACGGAAGGAAGAAAATTGGACTAATTGGGGTCTTTTCATTGTAACAAACACAGGGAAGAGTTTTAGACAAGAAAATATGAGAAATGTAAACAAGGTCTCAAGAAACAGGAAAAGGGTTTTTGGAAATATGACTTCTGATTACATGTCACACTGTCTGTTGACTTGGGTGAGGAGCACGGCCGGCATTACTGAAGATCGGCCTATGGCACTGGTGACAGGCACTGGTGACCACCTACAGAAGCTGACCTCCTGTGGAAGCCCTATCTATCCACCAACAGATGAGGAGCGCACCTGCTCTCACCCTGGATAAAATGTAAGGCTAGGGTGGGGGCAGGGAGTGAGACCACTCTCAAGCCTTCCCTGTGGTCCAGGGAAAAGTTCCAAGTGACCAGAGTATAGTGCAGAGACAACGCCCCCTCTATGATCACCACAGTGGACAGAGCCAGTCTGGGGTGCCAGCATGGAGCCTCCTGCCATTCCTTACTTCCAGAGATGCAAAGGGTCCAGTTCAGACAGGAGTTTATAAGGGCTAAAGGCAGCACATGAACAGGTAAGATGGTCACGCCCCGCACTGCAAACCAGCCTCACGTAGACACTCAGGCAGACTATGCACCTGGACTTTGTTCTCTAAGGACTTCGGGCCGGTGACACCGACTGAGGTGGGAAGTCCTCTTGGCTTGTCCAACTCCACTGCTATGAGGCTGCCTAGTTGTTTTTATTTCTTCAGATCTATGATGAATTTCCTAGAACACATTACTAACTTCTTAGAGCACTTGTTGTCCAAAGTCCTTAGGCTGCCACAGCGCATTCGACTCTGTTTCCCTGAAAAGTTACCCACAACTACATGACAGTCCTATCTCTCAAAAAAATAAAAAAAATGTTAGACCTTTGGTATTAATCTGTAGTTCCTGATTAATTAAAGGTTATCTGGTTCCCTGAGTACTGTAACATCTGGGGTTAATGGTTCAGATGACCCAGGCCATATTTTAATGAGATCTGTATGGGAGCTCCTAACAGATTCATCATAAATGTACATAGGACATGCATTCAACATGTCATTGTTTTTAAGTGATGATACAGGTAATATATTACGTAAGGACAGGGTAGTGGTGGAGGGGCCGTGTGTTCTGCATCAGTCACGGGCAGTTGATGGCATAAATAGAATGTGAACACTCCAGAATTTGGAGTGTCAATCTCACATGGCCCGAGAGACGGACAGTGCTCAGCACACAGCACATGGGTCATGGGTAATACTACTGTGTCAAAGGACTTCCCAACGACTAAGAAAAGAATAGAAAAATATCACGGCTTGAATGAGAGTGGTCCCCAGGGGCTCATTTATATGAATATTTGGTCTGCAGTTGGTGGAACTATTTGGGAAGGATCAGAAGACTGTTCTTGTTGGAGAATGTGTGTTTGAGTTTGCAAAAGACTGGAGCCATTCCAGTATGTCTATCAGTCTGTCTCTGTTCCCCACCACATCCTCCTGCTTAGGGATTACTATATCAATTCTCAGTTGTTCCTGCCACCATGACCTTGGGATGTCATCATGGACTCTAACCTGTGAAACCATAAGCCCCAAATTAAACTGTTTCTTCTATAAAATACCTTGATCATGGTGCCTTATCACAGCAACAGAAAACTGAGATGGGGGAGGAGGGCTTTACTCAGGCTATTGCTTTAGTATTACCATTTTTATAAAGACCTTTGCTTTTCACATAGCACCCCATATGCAGTGATGTTTTTCATGAGGTGTGGAAAGAGGAGTCACTGTGTCTGCTTTATAGATGAGAAAATAATGTTCAGAATGATGACGCAGGGCAATCGGTAATGAAAAGTCCCCAGACTATCTTACAAAAGAGAGAGCTTTAATAAAAACAGAAGGGAAAACTTACACAGAATCTCACCCTGCTGGAAGAACGCTGGATCCAAGCCAGGTCAAGAGGCGGGCGGGGGGGGGCGGGGGGGGGGGGACGACTTTCACCTGCCAAGTTTATGGGTAAACTTTTGCCTTAGGGCGACATGCCCCATGAACAGAATGTGATTGGCTGAACTCCCCTATCATCAGAAAGCTAAAATCACTCACCCACCCATCATCCTCACACTGCTGTCCTTTCCAAATTCATGAGTGACTCTTGTATATCCACCCTGCTTCTCCTGTCCTAACACCTCCCCCTGCACTGGGGAGAGTCTAAGTCTCTTGATAATGTAAAATCTCCCTCACAGGCTTATGTTTTCTAAGTTAGCAGTGTGTTCTGAAAGTGGTAGAACTTGTAGGAAGTAGAGCCTCACAGGGGGATGGACGTCATCAGGACAGGCCTCACTTCCTGTCGGTTCTCTGCCTCTCGACTGTGTGCAGTATACCCAGCCACATCAGACTCCTGCACCTGTGCTTCCTGCTGGAGACTGGAGCCCCTGTAACTGTAAGCCAGAATAACTCTTCTCTCTTTAACTTTCTTTCAGCCAAGAAAAGTAACTGATACTGTGTGCTTCCTCCACCAGGGCCTCTAGCAAGACTGTTGCCACCAATATCCCTAGTCCCTTTGACTAAAAGACTGTTCTTCACCCCAGCCCAGCTTCCTCCATTTCTACTCAAACTCGTAGAGAAAAGGAAGCAGAAGAGGAAACCCACTGTGTGGAACCTACAAGGAAACACTGCCATAACAACGTCATGAGACCAACTCCCACTGGCTCCATGCCACCCTGAGCTGGTGCTCACCGGCTCACTGAAGACTTGCATGGTGCCTTTTCAGGGCTGCTCTGCCGAAGCACTGTGGACACTGTTGCTGGGGGCCTGGATAGCTCTGCCCGAACAGATAAGTGTGGAGGGACAGGTACAGAGCAAAAGGCCAGTACAATCAATCAACTCATAGATGGCATTCTTAGCTCCACTTCTGATAAGAAATGGACACAACTGTGCACAGGAACAAAACAGTAAAGCTGAGGCAGTGAAGTACGCTTGGCTGAGACCCTGCACTGTGTGACATCATCTGTATCTGTCCCTCATCTGTGCCCTCCCCACAAACACCAAAACAAGGCACACCCAAAACTCAGAAACAGAATCAACATCTAAAATGGGCACTGTGATGATTAACCTTCATCAAAACTTGACTGCCTTTAGAATCATGTGGACATACTCTTCTGCATGTATCAGGAGGGTATTTCCAGATTTATCTGAGAAGAGTAACCCACCTTGAATGTGCGTGGCACTATTCCACCTGGAGTCTCAGACTGAATAAAAAGGAGAAATGAGTGGAACTCTAATGTCAGCTCCCTGCTTCCTGATTGTGGACACAAAGTGACGAGCTGCCTCACGCTCCTGTCTCATGCTCCTGCTTCAGTGCCTTCCCTAGATAAGACGTGCACCTCAAACCAGAAGCAAAAATCAGTGCTTTCTCACTTAGGCAGCCTTTTGTTAGCTATGTGGTCACAGCAACAAGAAAACTCACAAGGTTACGTCAGTCATTTTTCCTAAAGTACAATCCACATGATCAATGGGCCCCAAGTTTCTATCTAGGCAAGGGGGCAGCGGGTTCCCAGAAATCTAAGTCTGTAGCACTCATGGAACTTTCTGGAACTTCATTAGCCAACTTCTTTAAAGAGCACTCCAGTGTCAGCACCTTGAGGCCTTCTACTTCTAAACTTAGGAGATTTGCTATGGCTTTGCAGCGAACATTGATTGAACATCATCTTTTAAAACTGAAAGCGCAGCCACTGGGAAGCGCAGCAGCTGGGGAGGACAGTTCAATGGTACTCGGGACCACTGCACACCAGCAGCCTGTTCTGTGAGGGACAGGTGACCACAATAAGCACTGGGTGTGTGGGAACTTCTGGTGGTGGGAGGCTGATCATCAGCCCCCACAGTGGGAAGCATAGCTCACAGAGAGGAAGGGATACAAGTTCTTTCTAGCTGTCACCTGTTCCAGGACTAAAGTATGAAAGCTACGTCAGAGCAGAATCCTTTCTCTGCAAAGAGGAAGACATGTGAGCTATAGATCCCACTGTACCACTGTTTAAAGGAACATGCTAACTTCTTAAAAGAATGAGTGTGCATCAACTCAGCCACAAATTCTTTGACCTGCAATGGTGTCCTGCCTGCAAGAGATGCTAGGGCAATGGTGGCACAAAGCCTGTGGGGTAACCAACCAATGTCTGATTTGACTTAAGACCCACTGCACAAGATGGAACCAATAGATAGTCCAAAGACCTAGGTCAAAGCCAATTTCTACTCTTCTTAAAAAAGAGAGAGAGAGAGAGAGAGAGAGAGAGAGAGAGAGAGAAGAAAAAGAGAGGGGAAAGGTAGCAATGAAAAGAAAACTGAAACGACTCCCACAGCATTCTGCTCTACTCATGGATCAGTGCCTTATTCAGTCATCATCAGAAGCTTCCTCCTGCAGCAGACGGGAGCAAGCACAGAGACCCACCGCCAGACTTGAACACTTGGCCCTACATAAGATGTCTCCATCAAATCCCTCCCATCGGGGCTCAGGGAACCTAGAGGAAAAGGTGTCAGAAAGAGTGTATGAGGCAGAGGGGATGGAGGGCACCAGGAAAACAGGGCCCTCTCTCCCTCTCTATCAACATGAGCAATGCTCATATGAACTCACAGAGACTGGGCAGTAGGCACAGGGCCTGCGCAGGTCTGCACCAGGTTCTCTATGGATATATTATGGCTTATAGCTTAGTGTTTTATGGGATTATTGAGTTAGTAAACAAGTCAATCTGTTTCCTGTGCCTTCTCGTGGACCCTTTTCTCCTGTTTTTTGTTTGTTTGTTTGGTTGGTTTGGTTTGGTTTGGTTTTGGTCCAACTTGAGGTGTGATTTTTTGTTTTATCATATGATATTATTATCCCTTAGAAATCTGTTTTTAATGAGACAGAAAAGGGGTGGATTGGATGGGAGGGGAGGTGGGGGAATTGAAGAAGAGGGAAGGAAAACCATAATCAGAACATTTATGTGAGAAAAAAAATGTATTTTCAATAAAATAAATAATAATGTTTAAAAAGTGTGTTGGTCCCTTTCATTTCTAAAACAAAGAAATGCTCCCACCACCATGCTCCTTACCAAAAGTAACCTCTCCTTTGCCAGTTTTGTCAAACAGCTGGAAAGCCACCATAAACAGGGCATCCGGAGCACACAGAACAGATTCAAATGCTACAAATTCTTGGAAGGATATTAACCTGCAACATAAAAAAACAAATATACAAAGTTAGTCCACTGTAGAAAATTAAACCATGCAAAATAAAACCATACAACCGAACGCTGAAGTAACAAAATCGGATGCCATTATCAAACTGCAAATTCCAAATTAGCAGATGAGCACTTAGCATTTGCTTGCGCACCCAGCAAGGCAATTGTGCACAGAAGAGAAGGAGGGCAGGTGGAGCGTGTGGGCTAACAGTAACTGCACTGTGGTTTCTGTTGTCTCTGTCTCCTCCACACTGAGACCGCAATCTTCCCTCACACACTGCGGGGTTCTGGGATTAAAGCTTGGATACTTTAGAGTGACAGCAACACGGAGAAATAGACCTGCTCGCTATGAGCAGCCTTACACAGCACATGCAGCCGACTACAAATCCCCATTCACTACCGGCAGCTCCTGACCACACAGGAAGTGGGGTGCTACAAAGGGAACTTCAGCTAGATCCGGCCCATAGTGGAACTTCTGGTTCCCAAAAAACAGTTAGCATTAGTCTGGGGACAGTACACAGAAAAGATAAATCCAAATGTAGGGACAAATACAATGAGAGCAGAGTTAGAAGGGGAAGACCCTCCTTGGGCAAAAGCACAGCAGTTAAAAAAAGCTTGCTTCTCTTCCAGAGACAAGTTCAATTCCCAGCACCCACTTCAGGTGGCTCACAATGGCCTTTAACTGTAGCTCCAGACAATTCAATGCCCTCTTTTGGCCTCCATATTCATGTGCGTATGAGCGTGGGCACACATGCTCTCTCTCTCTCTCTCTCTCTCTCTCTCTCTCTCTCTCTCTCTCTCACACACACACACACACACACACACACACACACTCATTAAAAAAAATTATCAGAAAAGCTTTGTGGGCAAAATGAAGCCAGAACTAGGCACTAAAAAAGAAGTAAAATTCAACTTGTACAAGAAGACATGAAGGAACCTGAGGCAGAAAGGGGAACAGAAAGCTGGGGCGTGTACCAGAAAATGGGAATTGCAGAGGACACGGACGTACACATAAGATAGCAGTATGCTGGAGGACCAGAGGTGATTTTAAAGGCAAGAAAGGGACCACACGATTCTTCAAAAATAAAGGAGTGAGTAAGAGTGAAAATTTCTGAGGAATGTCACAACATGCTCAAATCTGTGCTTCAGGAAGAGCATTAAAGGTCAGGACGCCATGACTTGACAAGAGGAAAGAGGTCCATCAAAGACTTTCTAGGAACAAAGGTCTTTCCCCAATAAGTTTTATTATAAAAGTCCAAATATTCCACTAATATACTGGGAAAGTCCCAAGTCTCTGGAGCGGTAAGGAAAGAAAATAAGAGTATTTCCTTCTGCTGGACAGAACACTTAATTCCTCTGAGACTTCCTAGGAGCGAACACGTTTGTACACAGTGCTACAAAGGACACTTAGCTGTTTCCCAGAATGTCACCTGACCACAATGATTGCTACAAAGAAAGGAAAACTCAAGAGTATGCACCATCCAGAATCTCCCTACCACTCCCCTTCCAAAGCATGCCCTTCAGAACGCACGAACATTCAGGAACAAGTACTTCAAGAGAATACCTGCCCAGAACGCCTCATCCTCTGCTGGAGAAGGAAAGCAGATGGGACTCAATCTTGAAAACTTTTAAAGACATGTGCTTTTGTTATTTTGTTGCAGCACCAGAGAACACTAATATAGAAGCCAAGATTGGGAACAAAGACCTGGGTGGGGATTACAGAAGAGTTACTAAAGACTGGGACCAAGCTGTTCAAAGACAGGGTGCCTTGGAAGAACTCACCAACTGGCCCATCCCTCCCAAAGCACTGCCGCGAAATGAGGCAACTGTTTCTGTCTGCTTCCACACTGTCACTGCCCCAGGGCCCCTCACTGTCACTGCTCCTCCGCCCCTCCATCCTGCCAGGCAGGCACCAGCAGCCCGGCTTCCCCTGCTCACTAGAGGAAGACCAGTGGGCAGCAGAAGGTGCTATGTGCTTTGACAGCGAGCATGGGGTTAAATCAACCTGCAAAGGCATCAGGCTAGCTAAAAGAACCACACTGTGTGGGGTATAGAAAGAAGCTCTTGTATTGTGGACTGAACAAGACTCAAAATTCAATAAAAAGAGCATCTTGACTTTCTCAGGATGAGAAGCCTGAAGCGTCCGTATGGGTATAAAAGGTTCACTTCAAAATCATAACTGGCCAGGGAAGACAGGTATTTTAGGCACATTACTAATACCAAAAAGGTATGTAATTTGGTAATCCTATTAGATACAAGCATTATACCTCTACGTAGGAGGTATACAGAGGAACCATGAAATCATAATGTTCTATTGTTCATCAAGATCATTCTGGATTTTCAAGGTAATCTGACTGGAAGGCCATGGGAATAATTACATAGTACTATACTCACTTACTGCATGGTTTCCACAAACATCTATATTTTTGTATCAACACTACTTCAACCAGGTTTAGTGAATATTACTGTGTTACAAGGAAGGATACAAGTTTTATCAAGTTCAAACCTGGCTGGTGAACTCACTGGCTGCCTTTTCCACCACCCCCAACTGCCAAAGCTTCTTTCACTGTGTTAGATGTCCCTTAGAAATAATCACACATGTCTGAAGAATTACATGCCGGGCATGTAAGGAGAGGCATTCTATGCCAATGCTCGTTCACAGCAACTAAAAGTAAGACACAGTCAACAAATGCAGAAGCAAACACCGAAGTCACAGACTAAGGGAGACTATATGTCTAAATGACTAGAACTTCTTTCTAGCACGCCATGTGGATTTTCCAGAACACCAGAGTCACTGTTCTTTTGACTCATTTTATAATAGTGGTAATTTTACAGCACCTCCAAGTTTGGGCGAAACAGCCCAGACACTGTGAACCATTATAAAACTCTCAGCAAAAGATGAGCCGGGATAAAAATGGGCTGCATAGAGTGAGAGAGTTGGCTCAGTGGTTAGGATGACTTGTCGCTCTTGTAGAAGACAAGGCTGATTCTCAGCACTCACTTAGCACCTCACAAATGTCTGTGACTTCAGTCCCAGGGGAGCTGATGCCTCTTCTGACCTCGTGGGCACCAGGAACTCACATGGTGCACATACATGCAAGCAAAACATTAATACGCATGCAATCACAAAATAAATAAATCTTAAAAAGATCAATCTTAAAAAACAGATCACTTATGAACATGTCTGAATGAAGCCTTACTTCTGTTTAATTAATACATGCTAAAAGACAGAAAGTAAAAGACATTGTTACACGAGGCAGAGGCAGGCAGATTTCTGTGCATTTAAGGCCAGCCTGGTCTACGAAGGGATTTCTAGGATAGCCAGTGTTACACAGAGAAACTCTGCTCCGTAAAAACAAACCAACAAAAGCACTGTTACAGTTTATGACAAAGTAGACACTGTGTCACATAACAGATACTAGATGGCAGCCTAACAAATGCAAATATAACAACTTTTGGTCTTCTGGACAATGCCAACTTTGAAAGAGACAGCTCTTAGTAATATAAGAGAATAGAGAGAGAAAGCTACACTTTATGAGAAAGGTAGGCAGTAACATCAGACCTAGAGACAGGTCAGTAAGTCCTCAGGGAAAGATTACTGTTATATTGAGGGATGAGACAGAAAAACTTGCTGAAATCGGAAGGAAGATATGATGGAGTGGACATGAGATCAGTCTCCTGTGAAGGGACGGTGAGACCAGTCCCGCAGCAGGGCTGAGGTGGGAGGGACGGTGAGACCAGTCCCTCAGCAGGGCTGAGGTGGGAGGGATGGTGAGACCAGCCCCGCAGCAGGACTGAGGTGGGAGGGATGGTGAGACCAGCCCCGCAGCAGGGCTGAGGTGGGAGGGACGGTGAGACCAGTTCCTCAGCAGGGCTGAGGTGGGAGGGATGGTGAGACCAGCCCCGCAGCAGCAGGGCCGAGGAGGGTGATGCAGAAAGCTGAGAAGTGGCTGAGGACCTGCAGCATGGCTTCTGGGCTCCTTCTCGGTGAAGTAGGCACAGGAGAGTGTTAAAAACACTAGGGAGTGGTGGGCCAGAGGGACAGCAACAAACCAGACACCAAAGAAGCAAGGCCTAGGGGAAGAGACACAAGTGGAACCAGCTGGCTGGGGTACAAGAACCATGGAGCTGCAGGGAGGACATCCACGGGCGCAGCAAAGGTCTGATAGTTCTACTGACGCGTCCGTGTGTTCTTCAGAAGGGGCAAGAGCTGAAAGGGAAGAGACTGGGTGTGTGAGGATGTGTTGCTAGGACACAGAGAAGAACCAGAAAGGCCAAGGTGACAAAGACGAGTGGCTAGTGCCAAGCACTCATTTCTTTCTCTTTAAAAATAATTTATTTTAATTCTATGTGCATTGGTGTTACGTCTGTGTGAAGGTGTTGGAAAACTCCTGGAGTTACAGAGAGTCTTGAGCCGCCATATGGGTGCTGAGAATTGAACCCTGGTCCTCTGGAAGAGCACCCAGGGCTCTTTACCACCGAGCCATCTCTCCAGCCCCAAGTTCTCGTTTCCTTCTTTCTTTTTTTTAAAGGCAGGGTTTCTCTGTGTAACAGCCCTAGCTGTCCCGGAACTAGCTCTGATAGACCAGGGTGGTCTCAAACTCACAAAGATCCACCTGCTTCTGCCTCCCAAGTGTTGGGATTAAAGGCATGTGCCACTGCCAACAAGCTAAATTCTCATTTCTTAAGCGAAGTTTGAGAACAGAGAAAGCATCTTAAAATGCTTCTTTATCTTTAAGGTTTCTATTGCTGTAAGGAAACACCATGACCTAAAAAGCAAGTTGGGGAGGGAAGAGTTCTCTTGGTTTATACTCCCATGTCACTGTTCATCACTGAAGTCAGGACAAGAACCTGGAGGCAGGAGCTGATGCAGAGGCCATGGAGGGGTGCTTCTTACTGGCTTGCTCCTCATGGCTTCTTCAATCTCCTTTCTTACAGAACCCTGGACCACCAGCCCAGAGATGGTGCCTTTCACAATTGCTGCACCCTCTCCCATCAAACACTAATTAAGGAAATGTCCTATAGGTTTGCCTACAGCCCAAACTTACAAAGGCATTTTCTTAATTGTGGTTCTCATCTCTCAAATAACTTTAGCCTGTGCCAGTTCACATAAAATTATCCAGCACATTCTTTGACACCACAATCCCACTTCTAGGAATTTCTCCTAGGAGAAAAGTTAATGAATTTGTACAAGCTTTTGCTTCCAGGAATGTTCACAGAACACTCATGACACTAGTCAAAAACTAAAAAACAACTTCACTATACAATATGTGATTGGTTTACTAAAAGAAACATGTATATATACAATATTACCTAACCACTAAAAACGTTACAAGAAAAACAAAACCCGTAGGATTAAGCTAAAAAAAAAAAAAAAAAAAAAACCTCACTTAAACTATGTAGTAACTGATTCTGTTAGCAGAGCCTGCTGGTACATGCCTACCATCTCAGCACTTGGGAGGCAGAGGCAGAAGGATCTCGGCCTGAACTACAGGGGGGGCTCTCAGGACACCCTGTCTCAAAAAACCGGGTCTGGTGAGCGGGCTCAGCAGGTTACAGGGGTTTGCTACCCGGCCTGAAGAAGTGAGTTTTATCCCTGATACCAACATGGTGAAAGGAGAGATTCTTACAATTTATTCACTGTGCTCGAAATACACACTCACACCTGGAATAGCTATAATAAAGAATATCCTAAAATTTAAAAAGATCAAAATAATAAAACTAAAAAGTAACTCCATTTTGCTAAAAGTGGACAAAAGTATTGATATAACCACAAAGTCTGAACCATGCATATCAAAATGTTAACTATAGATATCTGTCACTAAATTTAGTATTTTCTCTTCCTGATATTTTCTAATTTTCCAATGACCCATGAACCATGCTGGTTTTGAAACAAGGAAAAAAAATTGAAATTCACACAAAACAAAACAGCAGAAGTCCAAGCAAGGCTTGATAAGGGCAGAAGGACTGAGCGAGGGGGTGAGGGGAAGATGCCTGAGAAGGGAAACAAATGCTTGGTGAGAGTGGCAGGATGGGTAACTCTCTCGCTCTGTCTCCTCCCTGCTGGGGCTCATTCCCACCCTGCAGAGGCTGAGACCCCATGTGGTTCTTTCGTTTTTCGCAGGCTCCTATCTCCAGGCCAGTTCTGTGGCCCTGAGAATTTACACAGCTGCACGAGGCTCTGATCTGCTCATACCTGAGGAAGCTTGAGTGTAGACAATGCACCATATCAAAATCCAATTACCACTTTACTCCAGTTCCTAACCACAAGAGTGCTTCCCAAAAATAACTTTTCCTTATTACCCCCTTCCGTGCGTTGCAACAGAGAGAAGCGATTGTCCAGGATTAGTGGCAGAGATAAAAGTGAAACCGTAAAATCTAACTTCAGAAACAGAGTTCCAAGACCACCCAAGTTCAAGTGTTGAGGAAGAGGAGGAGGAAGTAGCAGCAGTAATGGGAATCTGACTCTGTGATCCCCGGGAGAGAGCAAGGAACTCTGTAATTTCAACATCTTTCAATAGCTTTTTGGCTTTTCCAGTTCTGTTCGTTCCCCTCTGGACGCCTTGCAAACAAGGCGCTGCACAGGCATCGTGGTCATACGGTCCTAGACACAGATGACCAAATTAAACAAATCTGGGTCCTCATGGAACCACTCTTTAGTGGAAGTAAGCACAAACACATAGAAAGATCGTTCCAGAGTCAGAGAATAGAATGCAAAGAATAAAGCCCCACACTGAGGCCCGAAGACCCTTCTTCATCGGTCTGATGAGGGTCCTGAACACACTGTGCCTCTATCCTGTGGAGACTGACAATCAACAAGCAATTCTGAATGGACTTGGCGTGCTTTGTGTGAATGGTGAGGAAAACCTGAGCCTAGCCTCCATGGGGTAAGAAGACAGCCGGTGCTGTCCTCGTGGCCACGGTGTTGTTCAGGCCGTGGTTGCTGCCTATGGCCTATGGTCTGTGGTCCAGCAGCAGCCAGGTTCTGAGTACATGTCCATGTCTCCTGTTACCATCTAGGTCTGTGAGGGTGCCCAGGCTCTGGACAGTCACCTGAAACCATGTTGGTGTCTAAGGGCCTTGTTGCCACTGGGGCCATGCTGATCTGAGTGGTCTGTGCAGACACCGGAGCCAGGGTGCCCTCTGGGCCTAAGCTGATGCCTGGGGCCAAGTCTCAATCTGTAGGGTCCTGCCCCTCAGAGGACACTGCATCAGAGGAGCTGCACTGCCCCCCTGCCCCCCAGATCTGGCCCTTGCACTCACCATGGGCACTGGAGAGCTGGCCCCAGTGACATGTGCCTAGGAGAACTGACTCCTGAGGGGGGCGGTCCCAGTGGCCTAAAGAGATCAGTTCAGCTACCACCCAGACCCCCACATCCTGGGCCTTGGGTTGGCCACTCTAACAGCCACACCATCTACGACCTGCTGGAGTGTGTGGAGAGACGATAACCACAGAACCTCTATCACTCGGGGCTACAGCAGGATGTCCGAGAGGAGTTTCGGTGAGGGTCCAGTGATGATGGTGTGCCAGAGGCCTTGAAGCCGACCAGTGACCCACTGTAATGAATATTTTGTGGATGCAGCTGATTGGACAGCAGGGTGTAACACACCGCAGCACCCAGTGTGGCAAGGATGGATTAAGAGGTGCTGGAAACATGGAGGAGCAAGGTAGGGTTTTCTTTTGGGGGGATGCTACGGGGGTGAGGGGTGGCTATGAAAGGACTGGGAGGTGACTGGGATTGGGGTGTGTGATATGAAATTCCCAAAGAATCAATACAGAGTTGTTATTAAAGGAAAAAGAAAAGACAGCTGGTAGCTAAAGGGAAGATTGGCCATATGAAGAGTTTTGTCCCCGTGTACACGAAAGCAGCGTCACTGGACAGTGTATGCAGGGGAGTGGCATACCTTGACAGACCCCTTGAGACATCACAGCCCTTACAGCAGAGAACACATGGCCATTTGCTAGAAGACAGTCTGAAGTGAGCCTCCACTAGAGGTCACAGCCTAGGGCCTTATCTTTGCCGGATCACACCTGGAGGCCTGTGGTTGCAGGAACAGAGTCAGTCGGAAGACTGATAAAGCCCTAAGGTCAAGGCAGTGAACGTGCCCTTTAGGCAGATGTCAGGGAGCTCACACATAAACACCCTTATTTAACAGGCTAGTTGATGATCAGAGAGCTCACAGAGGTCTCCCAGTCCTGATTATGAAAATTCACAGTCACCATTTAAAAGTCATTCCAAGAGAGCCACTGAGCTGTTTGGTTAAGCCAGCAGGAGTGAGGCGGAAATAGCCAAGTCCTAGTACCTTTGCCTAGCTGTGCAGTGACCCCTTGCCTAGTCCAGGAGGGATCTGTCTCTTGCCTGACTTTCTTCTTAGATCTTCTCTCCCACGTGGGGTCCGCAGGCCACAGGGAATCTCCCACGCCCACCTGGCTCCTACAAGGGCTTGGCCTCATCCACCTGAAGGCCCGAGGAAAATCATAGCTCTACTAGGGTTCGAACCTCACCGGAGCACTTGCCGAGGGTCTGTTTAAATTCATTGACTCCAATGAAACCTAGCAGATTACATGCCATTCAAAGAGGCAGGCTACTGCCTGACTTTAAAACGCTGTTAAATACTTTTATTGGTGATTTTATTGTGTTGTTATCATGAATTTGGTCTATAAATACCACCTCTGCATACATCACTGCCTCCATATTGGCAAAAGGAGACAAATAAACAAGCTTTCAGAACTGTGAGCCTCACTCAGCGAGTGACATCTACATTGCCAACGCTACTGATGTGCCCACAGCCTTATCGCACACTCCAAATGGATCTCAAGCTCCTGGACTGACGGTGTCAATCAGGGAGGTGGCATTTAGTGTGCCTTCAACATTCTCTTCCACGTCAGAGGTATCAAGCACGCACACCAACATGGCTCATTTCTCTCCTGGCTCTCCTTTACCAAAAGTCAACAACTAACACTAAATGGCGTCTTTTCCTCCATCTGTTCTTTCTTTCCCTGTCAGATAATGAAGCCCAATGATCTTGGGAAAATCTGCGTCCATGCCCGAGCCACACCCAACATTTTACTATTCAAACTTTGAGGCATAAAAAGATTCTGATTTGTGGCCAGTTTTATCCTAGAAAAGAATACCATAAGCTTCCTAAGCTAGAGACAATTAAATTCAGTCACCACAGTCTAGATAAATAGATATTAATGGTAGAAAATATCATTTATAAAACCTGGTAATTTGGGGCTGGAGAGATGTTGGCTTAGCAGCCTCCTCTAGCCTCCGCAGTCATGCACATAGTGCACACACATACATACATACATGCATGCATACATACATACATACATACACACACATACATGCATGCATGCATACATACACATACATGCATGCATGCATATATACATGCACGCATACATGCATATATACACACATACATGCATGCAGGCAAACATTCATATACTTAAAATAAAAATCTTAAAATGGTTTTTTAAAAACTCACCCTATCATATATTACATTACTCCAATTCCATACATTTACAAATACTGAGAGCAGACTGATAAACATTTACCACAAACATTTTCTATGTCTATTCCATCATTAATATTTGAAGATTACCAAAGACTTTTTAAGGAGAAATGTACTGAGCTTAAACAGGGAGAGAAAAAAAAAAGACCTCGCTATGAATCACTCACTCATTTTAATTTCAATATTGTCTTTTAAAAAGACACTGAAGAAGAAAAGTACCTGTGCGGCCTGTTGGGATAATGATTTACGTTAACAGCAGCTTTAAAAAATACACAAAAAGGCTCAGCTTCCTGCATCTTTCCTCCTTCTTTAGTTAAGACTGGAAGAGAAGGCTTCAACTTTATTAAAAGGGCAAATGAAGGATAATGGGGAGATTAAACCACAGAAAAGCAATCACTGACTGGAAAGCCAGCAGGTGAACAATCTGTCAGCCAGCTCTAAGTGGCTACTAAGATTGTTGATTCTCCAACCGCGGGTTCTTGTCTTGCCTTGCTCCAGAAAGGAGTGGGCAGGCAATGAAGGGCGAAAAAAATGAGAGAGACTTTCATTTGTCATGAGGGAAAAACAATACAATAAGGAAGGGAAGACTCCAGGGATTCTTCAAGCTTCCCAGGACCACTGTGTATGAGTGAATGGTCCCCACAATGTGGCTTGTTACTTTATCCAGATTAACTTGGAATAATCAGTTATTTTAAGTGCACAGAGACCAAGCAGTAGTGGGGCACACACTGCAAACCCCTCGCTCATCAGATGGCAGTTCTCTGGGTTAGAGTTGGAAACCTCATAAAGGACCCTGAGACCCTAAGTCGGCTGCGGATGAGAAATTATTTTCAACATGGAGACTTTCAGTAAAAGATTGTGTCTTTGCATTTAAAGACAATCACAAATAAGAAGAATGATTTTTATTGGAAGTCACTGCTGTTTTCAGTGGGTTTTTCTGAATCTTTGAACCTAAGTAATAATAATTCAAACAATATTCGAAAATAAATAAAAGGTGTCTAAGCATTGGCAAACACACAAAGTGACAAGGGCAAAGGGGCTTAATTTTTTTTTCATCTGCCAGTGGTGAATTCCTATTTAATCACTCTGTTTTAGAAAGTATAAATAAATAAAAAGCATCAACTAAAATAATGTTTAAATACATGGAATTAAGTTAGACTGATTTCCCATGAGAAGCATTTTTAATTAGTTACAAATATTTTAGTATTTTCTTTCATTCAATTATAATTCCTACTTTTGGGATAAAAGTACACCAAAATCTCTCTTGATATGAACATAATATAAATCCCAGGCAAAGCAAAACGTAAAAGAAAGGAAAGCCCTTATCATTTTTAGAAACATAAAGTGATTCATGGTGTGGACAAAAAAATATAAAAGTACATGATCTTTAACCAGAATACCACCCCAAGTCCCCAGCAAACATTAATCTCTGCTGTGCCAGCTGAATTCAAATTAACCCAATTTTTACATGTTAATTAAACCAGCTATTTTCTTCTTATTGTATTTTAGCTTCTTAAATAGTAGAGTCTACGAGTGATTCCCAACAGACTTGTTCCAACAACAATGACGTATTCATTTACTTCTATTGTGACCATACAATACAGTAACCGAGCAGTAATTTTTTACAGTCAATTACATGTGTGGTTCTTTATGCTTAAAGATGCTGAAATAATGTGTACTATAGAGCCATATGCCTGAATCTCTAGTCTGCCAGAGCCAGTTGCCTGGGTAACACATTTTCTCTCCAGTTCAGCATAACCCTTCATTGAATATCATTAGGTGTCATTAAATAGCAAACATTAACATGAACTTCAATACACAACTTGCATAGAGTCATTTTACCCGTGTAAACAAGTGTTCCATCAGTTACAATAAGCTTAAAATAGATTATGATTTTCTGTATTTAAGAACAGGAAAAAAGTGCCCACATGTTGATCCTAAATTGAATTTGCACAAATTTCTGGTCAAATGAAAATTCAGACTGAATTTCAGGGACAATACTTCTCATCAAATGGTCATAACATCGCATGCAAACAGAGGGTACAGTATTTGCAATTTTACTTCATGCTGCAAAAACTACTCTGTCTCCTATCAAAGTGATACATTCGTTTCTAACAGGAACGAGGGAGAGAATGCACTGGCTTTCAGCAACCAAAGAAATGTGAAAGAAATGTAAAGAAGGTACATAGTAAGCAAATAGAAAGCATGAGATGCTACACACATTCATCATCTTAAACATGTTTTTCTAAATGTACTGGGGTACAACTGACCCCCAAACATTACATGCACTGGGGCATACAACATATGTTCACATTCTGAAATCATTACCATAATCAAACTAATTCATGCATCCTCACCTCAGTTATCTCACATAGTTAAAATAATTTAAATATTCAAAAATGAATGAAGTTTCAATTACAGAAATAACTGGCTTGTGCAGGGTGTTCTAGAAAATGCCAGAATCAACAGTGGTAGCCAGTCCACATAATGTCAGACCTTTACCCTATACCACCACAAACAAGCATCTGCGTACAAAGAAGCAGTATACTTCTGTAAACTGTCTCAAATTACAAACACACCTCTTCTAATAGGCCTACCCTCCCAAATCACAGAACGATGCCGATGCTGCTTTTGAGACATATCATAAACTCGAGCTCTCAGCCTACCCACAGGCACGACCTTTTCTGTCATTGCATTGTAGAGAGCCTCCAAAGGCTCACTCTCGGTTTAAAGGACACAGAAAGAGAATCCCCGAGTGGCACTGCTACTCCTTCATATTTTCTTACTCTCCCCAGTACAGAGGAAGAAAACCTCGCCTCCTGGAAGGGGAAGGCAGAGGCTGGTGAAGCAGTACCGTCAGGACCGTCCCGACAACTTGAAAACAACCCAACAGAAAGAGCTGCCAGGGTAAAGGCGTTCCTGCTGATGGGGACAGACACCTGTTACCTGGCCCAAAGAAGGAAGAAATGCCACAAAGAGTGGAGTGGCTTTGCTTCAAGTGCCTTGCTGTCACCCTGCTGTCCCCTAACATTCCTCCAATCACAAGGCAAGGAAAATAGCAGCACATGCTTGATTCAGGGGCAACGAAAAAAACAAACAGAAACTTGACAACGAGTATATATTTTGTTTTGCTTTCAATAATCTACATTGAATAGATATTTCTCCAAAGCAATTATTAAGAAACAAACTGGTTACAAAGGCAAATATATCTTTGAGCAAAACCCAGACAAAAACGGGAATCAACCAAGGTGGACAGAGCTATAAAGGGTTACACGGGACAAGCTTTAGTTTTAAATCAAGTTAACACTGGACTGCAGCAACTGTAATGGCTGGGAAGGTTAGCCCAATAACCTGAAAAATATCAAGAATGAAAAGTGAAATTAAAAAGCTATTTCTGTTTCTAAAATTCTGATTAAGTAGTTATTTCTAGGTTTCCACCTAAAGTTCACAATAAAGAAAACAGTCTACTCCTAGTCTCATAGAGACTAAAATTTTATATGAACAAAATTTGCATAAAAAATTGGCAAAAGTTTGCCCCCCCCCAAAAAGTGAATTTTTTATATAAAATTACATTTTGTTGTACAAAGGATCTTAACAAAGTATAATGAGAACCTCCCTGTTACAACAGGGACTACCCTTGGATGTAGACTTTCATTCAAATCCTCACAAGAGTTTATTATGCCTATCTAAACCTGGGTCTGCCCATCTGGTGTTGTGTGCCCACCCTGCCCCGCACTATCAACCTACTGTCTCTAAAGCCTCCAGACGACACACACTTACCTAAAGCGGCAACTACAGCGCTGAGCAGCTGTGGCAGGGGTCACCGGTGGAACTGCAAGCTGTTGAGAGGACTTCCTATCTCTGCAAAGCAAATTAAACTACAGGACTCTGAAAACTCTCTCCAGATACAATTACCACAGAAGAGAAACTTCAACCTTTCCTCTTTCATCCCTAAAGTTAGTGACTTTTCACTTCCTGTCTTCAAAAACAAATACATAAAACACTGAAGCAGGCAAACGGATCAGAAATCTTGAATTGCATTTTCAGCCATCCCTCGGGTTCTTACAAGGCTTGGCTAGTTTGTTTCTGAAGTGAAAACCTTTATATTTTTTTAATGAATCTAAAAACTAATTCTAAATTAGCCTGAGGCATGATTGCACCGAGGAGAGGGACACAGCTGCATTTTCTGAACTCTTCTGTAGAAGGCACAAACTAGGCAAACACACGCCACAGATCAGGGACCAGAAGAGATGATTTGGGGAAGGTCAAGCCTCTGAACACCTTCAAAGTGCTTCTGCGTCTGTTCCCTTGCAGGGGTGCTGGGAACAAAAGAGAAAGATACTTCAGTGGAGGGAAGGGCAGTAAAGATGGAAGAGTACCAAGGTTTTGAGTATCTAAAATGAGACACAGGAAATGAAGAGTCAAAAAAATGCTAGTGAAACCCAGAGAGATGCAGAAGACCCAGAAAAGGAGTCCAGATGGCGCAGACAGTGAGAATGAAGGAGAGCAGGCTGGTGCGGTGCCGAGGGTAAAGACAGAAAGTACCACCGGAGGCGTGAAGGGCGACTGTGCAGGTTGAAGGCTAATATTATTCTTTGGAGATTGCTGCAGACCAAACAAGGGCAAATTCAGTCCACAGCAAGAAAAACCTGAGGAGAGCGGTTGAAAAATGAACGAGCAAAGAAATTAATTGCAAGGATTAGAACAGACACCTCTTTAGGGGAGAGTTCCAGAAAAACGCAAGGCAGAAGCTGGCGGACAGTGGGTGGAATCAGCAGAGGTTGTTCGTGAGGCAGCTGAAGGGGAAGCTACCTGGACTTCTACATACCCCTGGGAGCTACATCAAGCACTCCGCAGCAAGATGTGACACCATTTCCTCAGTGACAAAGCAGGCTCAGGGAGGGCAGGCCACTTACCTAAGGTCTCACCCTATTTAAGGGACCCAGTAAGATGCAAGTGCTGTGTCAGCTGCCCGTGTTCCTTCCATTAGGGATGCTTTTCCGTGAGAAAGAGCCACTATGCCTGGTGGAAGGAGTTCTCAGAAGTTTTGTGCATGTGTGTATGTATGTGTATGTATGTATGTATGTATGTACATATGCATGCTATACCAGTAAGAGTAACAGTAACATCAAAAGGAGTCTAAGAAGCATTTGGTGAGCAAACGGGAACATAGGAAAAATTCTGAAGGCAATTAGTACCTGTCATGCCGTGTTCAGGCCTCTCTAACAACTCTTTATTTTATATGTCAACTTGATTAGGTTCAGAGAGCCAAGACGAAACACTGCTTTGCGGTACATCTATAAGGGGATTTTTATGAAAAAATTAGCATTTTCCTCTGCTTCCCAATATGGTGGGGATTATCCAATCACCAAGGGCTTGAATGGAACAAACACGTGAGGGCAAAAGAGAAGACCATGGTCTCCTAGCTGAACATTTGGGCTGGAACATGGATTCACCGAGAGAGAGAGAGAGAGAGAGAGAGAGAGAGAGAGAGAGAGAGAGAGAGAGAGAGAGAGAGAAAGAGAGAGAGAGAGAGAGAACATCTGCATTCATATATTTGTGTGCTAGTGTTCAAAATGGGTAAAAGGCAGAGGATGTTGGGTGTCCTCCTCAATCCTCCTCCAGAGACAGGGTCTCTCGGGAAACCTGGGGCTTACTGAGTCAGCTAGACTAGGTGCCCAGCAAGTCACAGAACCCCTTCTCTGCATTTCCAGTGTTGGGATTACAGGCACACAGTACCATGTCATTTTTCATGTGGGCGCTAGGATTACATATCATTAGAACCCATGTTTGTGTGGCAAGCACTTTCCTGATTGCACCATCTCCCCAATCCCAGTCTGAGAGCTATTCCAAGGGCTCACAGGCCTCAGAAGGTAAACTACCACAATACCACAACTTTCCTGGGTCTCCAGCTTGCACACGGCAAGACAGCGGGATGGCTCAGCTACCATAACGGGGAGCTGATTCCTTATAGTAAGCCTGCAACTACTAACTCTTTCTTTGGAGAACCTAACACATATGAACGTAAGCATATAAGCATTCTCTCCAGAGAGAGAGAGAGAGAGAGAGAGAGAGAGAGAGAGAGAGAGAGAGAGAGAGAGAGAGAAAGTGTGTGTGGGAGGGTGTGGTGTATGAGTGTATGTGTATATGTGGTGTGGGGGGCTGCGGTGTGTGAGTTTATGTGGTGTGTATGGATGTGGTGTGCATGGTGTATGGTGGTGTGTGTGTGGTGTGTGTGTATGTGTACATGTGGTGTGGGGGCTGTGGTGTATGTGTGGGAGTGTATATGTGTGTGTGATGTCTGTGTGTGGTGTGTGATGTATGTATGTGTACATGTGGTTTGGGGCTGTGGTGTGTGTGTGTGTGTGTGATATGTGTCATGGATATGTGTGTGGGGAGAGAGCACTTATGAGCTGTCTGTTCCATATGAATAAGAAGCTAACTTGAACATGAATATTAATATCAATTCCCTCACTGAGGAAATGATTTGTAGAGGGAGAAAGAGCAACTCCAGAGAGGAAGGCGCTCTCTGGAGAAACAGGAGTCAGGCTTCCCAGCAGACCTCTCTTCTGTTACAGTCTGGACTTCGGGAACATATGTTTTACATATGCAAAATGCAATTAGGTCCAAGGGCAAAAAAGAGAGAAAAAAAGCAATGCCTAAAAATTGAAAACAAACTGAAACAAATGAACCTAACCATATATCAAGTCAGTGGTCAAACCACACAGAGCAAACACTCTAGGATGCAATCTCTTAACTCCATATATTTCGTGGAATACAGTCTAAGCACAAACAGCTGAAAAGAAACCTTCATCTTCATTCACTATCTAATTATTAGAAACGATATAGGTGTTGTTACTTTTGAGCATATGCATAAAACAAAGATGCAGTTCTGGGAAGGTTGCTGGCAACTAGGGTTTTCAATGGAAAAAAAAAACACAGAAAACCAAAGAAATGAAAATTATTTGAATTTAATTTCGTCAGTTTAATTTATCTGTGAATTAGAAATATTAGTATGAACTGAAACTCACCCCACCCACTCAGTGGAAAGGGTGTAAGTCATTCAGAGTTAACGCTAACCCACGTCCCAGAGAAGTCTCCATACAACTGCTCAGGAAAAAGACTAAGAGGCGGGGCTTGGGGTGGGAGGGGACAGACTCCCTCCTGAAACCTCACCCTGTGGGAGGCAGAGACAGGAAGATCTCTCTACTCTTTTTCACTCCAAACTGATGACTCTAAAAACCTTTTTTTTTTTTTCTGAGACAGGGTTTCCTCTATTTAACAGTCCTGGCTGTCCTGGAACTCATTTTGTAGACCAGGCTGGACTTGAACTCACAGAGATCCACCTGTCTCTGCCTCCCGAGTGCTGGGATTAAAGGCAGGCACCACCACCACCACGACCTGGCAAGGCAAACTTTTCGATTAGATTGCAGTTCAAACCTTACTCTCAACAGCTTACTTGATGTGCGCAGTACATTCTGGAAAGTGACCCACTGACAATTACCAGAGGGAATGTCTGTAAGCACTAAATCCCCCATGTTTCCTCTCTAGCACAGGTTCTGCTCTAGCCTGGGTCATCTACAAACAGCAGGCGGATGCTTCCTTCCTCACCGTGCTGGGGGTCGGGGTTGGATCAAAGCCCTATCATCTGTTAAGAGTTTCTTGCAGCATCCATCCCACCAATGAGGACGATAAGGCCAGCCACACAGGTTTTATACAGAGCACTCTCCAGCATCATCAGCCCACTGACAGCTCCGTGTTTCAAGAGCCCACCCCTCAATGCTGCTGCCTTGGGAATGCATTTCGAACAGGAACCTTGGGGGACACATGCAAACCAGAGCAGTTCTGCTTCAGGAAACCCTCACAGCTCTGGTGAAGACTGCTTTAACTGAAGTAGCTGTCACAGCCTGTTCTTCCCATATGAACACTGATAAAGAGATTTGTGCTTCACTTTATATAACAGTGGTTGTACTCAACTTCCTTTCTTTGTGAATTTTGTGTTGAGATTTAATTACGTATGGTCCAGAGTAATGTTCCCATCGCACCATGCCACTTGGCGCCCTTTCTGTCTTATGACCTCATCAGGCTCAGCTCCCCTTCGACCCATCCTTTTAGGTACTAGGCTGGCATTGTCTCCAACTCCACTCCTACCTTAATCTTCAAAATGTTTACTATTTTTATCCTTCAGATCGAAAGAGTTGCAATATATTACTGTTTCTTTAAATCTCAGGTGCTTCACACATCAAGGCCTCACATTTACATTAACTTCCCTTTTGCTGGGAGCTCTTCCCCCCCCCCACTCCACGGTCAGAACTAGGCTTTCAACAGGACCAATCCTTATCTCAATTTCTGCTTCTTGCTTTGGGGCCATTGTCTTTCAGTTTTCCTCCTCATTCCCCTTGTACCCCAATCTCAGCAGCTTCCATCCACATTGAATGAAACTCAATTTCATTCATAAAACTGACACCTTTGCATTGCCTCTCATTGCTCTGACTTCACCATCCTCTCTTTGTCCCCTCCCCCAAAAAAAATCTAACTAGGAGTATTGCTCAATGATAGAGTGTTTGCCTAACATCCACAAGGCCCTGTGTTCAGTGCCCAGCACTAGGCACCTCCCTGCCCCCCCCCAAAAAAACCAGAAAATAAATATGTTCTACAGTCTAATTGTTCCCTGTGTGTCCCATACCTGTATGGACTGCCTCCTACTCTAGAGTCTTCACAGCTGAAACCTCATCCCTTGCTACACCTAACCTTTCTTATCTATGCCAGGGCTGGAGCAGCAGACATGTAAGAAAAACACCCAGTCCTGCCATGTTTTTTGAAGGTGGACTATTTCCCATAGAGTTGTGTATTTACACTTGGTCACCAGCTGGTGGTGCTGCCTTGGGAGGTCATGGAACCTTCTGGGATTGTGGACAGACTACCAAACTTAAGTGAGTCACTTGGCAAGCCTCGAAGGTGGTATTTACTTCTGATCTTGTTCCATCAACTTCTGAACAAGCTGTGCCTAGAGCTCCTGCCCCCGCAGACGGCACTACCACAGACATGCCCAGTTACCATACCCTCGCTGCCAAATAGACGCTGTCTCCTGAAACACAAACCCAAATAAACCCTTCCTCTTTTAAGCTGCTTCCGCCACAGTGATGAAAAAGGCAGCTAGTACATATAGTAAGAGGTCTTTGGCTCGGTTTTAGGATGATGTCCAGGTGGACGCTCGGGTGGTTTCTGCGCAGTCTTGCTGTTCCCTCATCCACACATCCTAGTCAAGACGTTCACGAAAGAGGAAAAAAAAAAAATCAATGACGTCTTCCTAAACCTCACCAGCAGTCTCCAGCCCAGCACTCCAGTCTCTCTCTACCTTCCTTTCCACTGGTTTCCTAGCCAGCAATCGACAAACCTGTGGGTTCTGGGACACCTTAGCAGTCTATAAATTGCTTGGACCCCAGTAAGCTTTTACTTATATAGATCATATCTACTATACTAGTAGAAATTAAAACTGAGGGGTTTTAAGTGTGTATATTAATTCATTAAAAAAGAAATCCAAGAAGGGCAGTGGTACATGCCGGGCAGATCTCTGTACATTCAAGGCCAGCTTGATCTATAGAGTAAGTTCTGGGACAGCCAAGGATACACAGGGAAACCCTTTCTCAAAGAAACTTAAAAGAAGAGGAGGAAGGAGAAATCCATTACATCAGTGGTTCTCAACCTTCCTAATGCTGCGGCCCCGTTAGTACATCCTCATGTTGTGATGACCTCAACCATAAAATTTCTTTCGTTGCTACTTCATAACTGTCATTTTGCTACTATTACGAATTATGTATACCTTTGTTTTCCAATGATGTTACATTACCCCTGTGAAAGGTTCCTTCGAAGCTAAAGGGGTCATGACCCACAGGTTGATAACATCTGTATTACATGGTAATATAAACATTTGTTTGAAAAATAGCTGTTTTTGACTGGGTGGTGGTTGCACACACCTTTAATCCCAGCACTTGAGAGGCAGAGGCAGGTGGATCTTAGTGAGTTCAAGGACAGTCTGGTCAACAAATCGAGCTCCAGGACAGCTAAGACGGTTAGAAACCTTGTCTTAAAAAAAAGAAATCCAAAAAAAAAATGGAAAAAGGAAAGAAAGAAAGAAAGGAAGGAAGGAAGGAAGGAAGGAAGGAAGGAAGGAAGGAAGGAAGGAAGAAAGAAAGGGAAAGAAAAATGTCTGTTTTTAAAAAAAGGCTGACAAAAGCACATTTAATTCTGAAAGTTTTTTTAACATCTCAGTGGAAAACCACTGTCTTCGGTCTGTGGTGATACGCTCTTCAAGTTGAAGGCTCATACAGATTCAAAATGAAAAAAGGAAGCAGGGTCGTAATGGTCCTTTCCGGACACTGAGGTGTCACCCTCTGCTGTGCCATCAGAAGCAACACTAACAAGCAGCTAGTTCTTAGGGATCCATGGCAGCGTGGAAGTGGAAGCTCCGTGGATCTTTCCTGCTGTTACCTTGACACCCAGGCAGTTTTGCTTGAGCAGATCCTTTATTCAGCTGGAGTTTTTTTACAGCAGGTCTTGGCCAACTAAAAATACTGCCCCCTAGGTTATGTGGATCTTCTGAACATTGGGGATATTTCATTACCATATTTAAAAGGCTACTTTCATTAATGTTATTACCAGTAACATTAGGAAAGTCTTTACTATCCAAAAACTGTCACATGAAAAAATTTAATTATTATAAAATAATTCATTCTTGGGGAATATTAACTCAAAACTGATCATTTTCCCTCAACCATCAAATTACAGCAAGCATAAGTGTATTAAGTTCTTATGTGTACATCCCCCACTTAGTTGCTCAATGTATGCTCAAGACCTTGAGAAAAGTCAGTAACTTTCATCCTTCAGCAACATTCAAGAGTGAAAACACTGCCGTGGCCGCTGTTCCAGTGCGATAACGAGAAAGGTAACTCGGTGCCTTGGCATCTGTCTTGTTCCACTCAGCCTGCTAGAACAAACTCACGAACAAAAGTTTGGCTGACAATTCTGCAGATCAAGAGACGCCGGTAGATTTAGTGTCTGGTGGAGACCTGTGCCACACAGACAGCACCTTCTGTTTTCCCTAGATGGTGGGAGGCGTGAACAGGTTCCTTCAAGCCTCCATAAAAAAGTCACTAATCCCATCCAGGAGGCACAGCCTGTGTATCCACTTCTCCAAAGCCCCGCCTTTTAGATTCGTAGCTGTGGGGTCAGGTTTCCGCATGAATCTGGGGCCATTTTGACCTCCTCCGTCTGAGAGACAGCTGCTCAGTGCCACCAACATAAGAAGCGTGTGCTGCACGCCCTCCTTTGTACAGGGACAGTTCTCACCACCTAGACTCTTGAAAAGATCATTGGGCTTCCAGGGCTCCACCGGCCACACTTGTTCTAGAATTCTCCATGTTCTTACAAAGAAGCCAATTTCCTAGTGTAGACCAAAATGACTTTGCTTTCCTACCTCCATGATGGATTTGCTCGGCTCTCCACAGACTCCTGCCCATCACAAGCCTTCCTTAGCAGTCCGTGTGCAAAAGAGCCTCCTGTGACCTCCGTTTCCCCTCTAGCCATGGCCATTTCTTACCCTGCCCCTCCAGAAAAATGCTCCCAAAGAGGGCTTGGGGGAGTAAGAGGAGAAGGGGGAGCAGTAGGTACATATGAATGAGATGTGAAATCAGTACCTAGTCATTAATCAACCCTTTCAGGAATTAAAAAGAAAAATAAGAGCCCGGCATCTGACATTCCTCAAGATTTTCAAATGCATCAGCAACATAATACCACCAACCTTTTTAAAAATCCTTTTTAATTTACGCCTTGTAGACAGCGTCTAGCCACCACATTGCATGCACCCCTATGATTTCAGACATCAAATATTAAACATGGAGTGAGTAATGCAAAAATAAAGGGGGTTAATCAGGCATCCACAGAAAGAGAAAGAAAATAACGCTGATTCAATGAGAGCTCTTAATGAGGCCTTTTGTTTTGGTAGATTAATTTGGGAGTCTGATGACTACGAAGAACATTTAAGCTCCTCGGTTTGACTGGTGATGATTATTATCAAGGCTTTTTTTTTAATTAAAAAGATGCCTTTGCTTAATTCTGTAGATTATGAATTTCAGGTGTTTGCCTGAAATGCATGTCCACCGTCATTAGCAGGCAGAAAGGTGTCCTCTGCTGAATGGGCTGACTCCACAGACAGGGGCAGCGCAGCCTGTGAGCAGCTGATGTTTAAATACATTACCCTAATACTCTTTAAGCACTGCCAATTGTAAACCTCATTAACTCCCAGCGTGTGGCCAAGGCCTGGATTTCTTCACCACAGCCTCACAAAGTGAAAACAGGTATATAAAAATGATTTTATCCTCAACACTATTATATCCTCCTCCACCCTGGGAAGGATTTAAAAGGCTATGTTTTCGTCACTAAGAAGGAAGCGGTGAACATGGGAAAAGAACAAAACACTTTGCACCAGCCACATGTCCCTTGTTCTCTACCTTTTCTGCCCCCCTACAATCCTCAGGCTGGAGTGCTGGCCCAGGGCTGAGAACAATAAAATGGGGGTGGGGACTGACAAAGAGGTAGTCTCTACCTTGGGCCCATCTCGGACACCAGGGTATCTGACACTCTCAAGTCTGCCCTCACAGAACACATCTTCTCGGAGGACTCAGGCTTCTATACCCAAGACGGAAAGCATGAACAGTTGGCCGTCTGTGTCCATGGGCCCTAAATCTAAATGTTTAACCAACCATTACAGCTAGCAAACACTCAGAAAAGGAAATGCACCCATACTGAACAGGGGCTTTCTTGTCGTTAAACAATGTGAGAGAAAACTATCTACACAGCATTGCATTGTGTTCGCTACTAAGTCATCTGATGATGACTTAAACCACAGTGGAAAACATGATAGGTTCGATGTAAGAACCACAGACAGCACTCTTGAGAAGGAGCATGGGCAGACTTTGACTGGATCCTGTGAGGGCCCTCAAACCAGCTGCATGGCCATCAAGGAACAACTGTCTGTGGGAAAGTTATATGCGATCCTAGCAAGCCAATGAGATATTCCAGTCACCTGAGCCCCCTGACAGGAAGGGCTCAGCATCTATTGCAGGCAGCCAGCTAAAAGAAATCACTCACTAACCCCAGCTCATCCCAGCCCCACTTAGCCATGAAGATTTTTTTGTCTTTGCTTGCTCTCATGAGATAATCACTACAATCAGAAATGTGTTGTAAAGCTCATGAGGACCAATGTAAGATTTCCACCTGGTTCTTAGGAGATAAGAAGTATGAGCTATATATGAAAATTACACTTAGATGACAGACCACAGTTTCCATCCTAATCAAAAGCCAGTCACCACCAAGTCTAAAAGACCCATCAGAAGCCATACACACCAGCAGCTGGTAGGATGTGGCGCACCACACTCCATGCGCTAACCATGCAGTTTGTGAACCAGGTAAGAGGCTGGAGACTGAAACACACAAAGACTCACAGACAGAGACACAGGTCATCCTTGATGCCCGAATGCCCCAAGAATGCCCCCTTTATTGTGTCCAGGGGCAACTTATATAGGGAAAGCCATGCCCCAGCCAAACCCACCAGAAACCATTCCCCTGCCATCAGGAACTCCTGAGGGTCTCGTGCTCAGAGCATCTGTCGGCACTCAGATCAGGGAAAAACAAGTTGTTTACAAGAAATTCAGGATCTGAGGGTTCACAGCTCGCAACAGTAGGACACCCTGCTTAGTTACATGGCTTGGCTAATGGGGTCTGGGCCCTGAGAAGTCCTGAAACCCATCTCTTCTCCCTCCTCAGATGTAAAAGCCTCCCTCACTCAGGAAGACCCCAAACCAGAGGCCTCCAGCCCCAGGCATTCAAAATCTCTTTTTATCTCCCTCAAGGGCCTTCAAAAATTGATTAAATCCATCCTTAAATCGATTAAGACAGTAGAACAAAGGAAAATCTAAACACAACAAAGAGTATCAATAGGAATTCTTCTGCCCTGCAAGAAACCATGCCAACTTCCTGATTCAAACTAGCCTTGGGTGACTCTCCACAGCTTGTGGAGAATCCCATCCTCAGAGTTAAGGACTCCTTACATGGTCTAGACATGGCCTCTTCTCCCACCAGTATACTGTACCCCAGATATGCTAGACTCACATCCAGGCAGGGAGGCCCTGCTTTCAACTCTGCCGCTGAGTGCAACCCCAAGTCAGACGATGGCCGCTGCTTAACAGAACGCTGATCAGTGAAAAGGTACCATTGGGCAAAAAGGGGATGTTTTTCATAGATAAAGCTGGTCATTGACCAACGAAAATTCTTTAGAACTATAGGCTTCCCAATTTCCCAGAGACAAAACTGTTGCAATCCATTACAACACAGTCAGTGTTTTAAAGAAATGGCTGCGCTCCCACGATCACTACAACATTAGTTACAATAGCCAAGATGATGTCAACTCAAACATCTATCAATGGATGAGTGGATTAAGAATTTGCTGTAAACAGCTAATGGAATAGTACCCGACCTTAAGAAAGAAATTCTATCACATATGACAATGTAGACGAACCTGGAAGACATGACATTAAGTGAAATAAGCCAGGCATAGAAAAACAAAGGTCGCAACTTCTCACCTATAAGCAGAATCTAAAATCATCAGAATCCATGAAAGCAGACAGTACAGAATGGTGATTACCAGGGTCTGGCATAGGGAGGAAGCATCAAGGTGACTTACATTCAAAGAACAAAGTATTTTCAAAAGACAGTTTGGATACTGTGGGGCTATGATTAAAAACACACCTGAAAATTGCTAAGGGAAGTTTAAATGTTCTGAATACAAAACCAAAAGAAGCACATAGTGTAAAGGGTATATTAACTAGGAAGATTAGTTCGTTCTACTATGAGTACTTGTAAATAATTGCAGATGATAAATATTTTTGTCACTTAAAAATATATAAAATAAGCTTTACAACAAATTGGAAGACTGAACATAGAAGGAATATATTCTATTATAGTTCAGAAACTCCAAAGTCCTAAATGAAGGTGTCAGCAAGGCCAGATGGGATCTCTCTCCAGAGATTCTAGGGAGCTCCATTTTAGGTTCATGCAGACTCGGGTGTCTGCAGGCTCTCCTGGTTGGGGATGCTTCACACAGACTTTAGCTCTGCAATCATATAACACTGGGGCCCTGTGTCGAATCTTCCTCTGCCCCCACCCTCAAAGACACTTGAGACGGGATTTAGGTTCACCCAGATAACTTTTTCAATTCAACATGTTTAATTACACAAGTCCAAGATTCCTCCATCAAATAAGGCCAGATTACCAATTCCAGAGAAGACACAGAGGAACACAAGGCAGGGGGACAGGCGAAGGGCGTCCGGCAGAGTGCCTGCTCAGGGCTATTCAACGGGGTCTCCAGCCAGGCAAAGGCTGCTTCCTTGGTAACTCGAAGTTATGAGATTTTTCTGTCTCTCATTTCAATGCCATTTTACCACATGTAAAAATTTAAAGACAATGTGGACAAAGGGAAAGACGAAAGAAATTATGTTCACAACGTCACATTGAAGTTCAAAATTTTACAGCCATCTTGAGATAAACAACATATATGTAAATACACTCATACATGTTCACACCACCTCATCATTTATAACAGTTTCATGCAGCTATAAACACGTCTTCAAAACATGGACTCACCAACTCTGAAACAATTCTTGAATGAATATTAAAGATATCATTTCTCAAATGATGGATGAATACATAGAAAAAACATTTTTGGAGCTATATAGGATGCATACATTTAGTGAGCTATTTATTATTAAGCAAAACAGCTGGAGTGAGCAGAAGACTTAAGGAAGCTAATTACAAGTGCACATACCCATCTTTGGTCTGATCCACCACACCGCTTAAAAGTTCCACAGTCTTTGGGTTGGGCTGGTTTTCTCCAAAAATATTCAGATACCGAGTGACAAAGTCATTGGGAGACATAAAAAATTCACCATTTTTTTCAATGCTTGCATACTATTTAAAAAAAAAAAAGAAGAAAAAGAGGTAAGAGACATTATTTAATATATCTGATTCTTAACAGTATATAATCATGCTCAATACTAAAAAGACCACAAACATTCAAAAGATAAAAATCATGTAAGTTAATGCCATCTTTAAAAGGCAATTATCACCCATCACTTCAAAGACAGAATTTAAATAGTCAAGTTTTATGCTTATCAGTAGCACTCAAGAGTGGCTTTTCCCCCATAAAGGAGACATTTGGTAATGTCTGATAACAATTTTGATCGTCATGACCTGGGGAAAGGGAAAGTTACTAGGGATCATAAAATAATGCCCACAAAGAGTCTCACTATGAAGTCCAGGTAGCCTCATACTCAGGAACTCCATACCTCAGTCTCCAAAGTGCTAGGTTCTGGGCACATGAGCTTAATAACAGGTCCTGCCTAAAGTAGGATCAAGTGGGAAGGATTGAATCCCCTTTCAGGAGGCTGTAGTGAAAGGCAGCTCCTACACCTTGTGTTCCTATGTAGGAAACCAAAGCCCAATGCAGTGCAAACACAAACAAAACTGAACCTTAGCCAACCTTAGTCAAGGGGACTCTGGCTTTCTATTTTAGCCAATCAAATCTATTTCCTTTATTTTGCTCCGATAAGCACTTTATAGAAGTTGCTCTCTCTACCCTCTTCTTGCTGGAGTCCCAGACGGCTTGGGGTCTGCCCAATTCCCGAGTCTTGGACTGTACAAATAACTCACTCAAATTCTAGCAGACCTGGGTTCATCTGTCAACAGATCATGGAGGCTTACAATCTCCGAGAAAAAAATGGCAGACTGAGCTGGAGTGCGGCCGGAAGCCACACAGTAGCTCCCTCTATCAGAAGCAGATTTAAACTGCTGCCTTCGCTCACGTCCTCTAACTCAGCACTACACAGGAACTCGCTGGCACAGGACTCGCCTCCGTGATGTTCTTCTAGGACTTGGCCCAGTTTAGGCAAAAGGGACGTGGCTGTGTCTTGTTGCGGGGACACCCAAGTTTTGGGAAATGCTGAGAATAAACATGAGGATGGCTGGCATTCTTGTGGGGCAGAAGCAAATTTCCTGTTTCCAAAAATAGAAGAGCAAAGGAGAGGAGAACAAGATGCCCGAGCATAGGGCTTCCTAGGGGATCAGAACCACACCAGCAGCCAGGGGTATGAGGCGCAATGACAGATTTTGTAATCCTACAGTTTTGGGCTGTGCCTGTTACCACCTGAAAGTTTTCTGGACTCTGATGCCTCATCTGTAAAATGGGTATAATAAGCTCCAATTGGCTGATGCATGAAGCAAACAAGATAATAATGAAATACAGTATGAACGATTACAAGAACATAATAAGCACACTTTTGTTTTTGTTTTTTAAATACATTTATGTATGTATGCATGTATGCATTTTATGCACATGCCACAGCATCCATGCGGAAACCATAGGGCAACTTGTGGGAGTCAGAAGTCTCCCTTCCACCCCTGAGTCCTGGGGGTGAAACTCAGGAAATCATGTTAGTGGCAAGCACCTTTATCCGCTGAGCCACTCCGCTGGCTCCTGTTTTTGCTATTGTAAAGGTCTTTTCTTTAATTCTCTGTTTCACTGAGTGGCATCTGCTGCTGGTGCGGCCCAAGTCAAGGATGTAACGAGGAGTCTCTTCGATCCAGTCCTGGCCACTGCCTACGGGAGGCCATGGGAAATGGTAGGGTTCCATCTTTGAAGCATGTTTCACAGAGAGAAAGTACAGAGAGAGATGGCCCATGATGCCACCATCCTTCAGCAGCATTTAGTTCAGGGCAGAGGGGATGTTGGCAGGAAAGAATTTACTGTAATTTTTTTTCCCCAAATGAGGACAAACAAGCTTGAAATGGAAGGGTATGTCTGTCACTGCTAATGACAGCAATCCTACGGTTTGGTTACACTAAGGTATAACCCTATGATAGTGATTAATTTACTTTAAAACACAATTTAACTTTTCTCCTGCTGGTCCACATTTAGATTATTTCCAGTTCGAGTTATTTTGTAAGGAAACCTAAGATAGCCATTCTTGTATATAACATTTGTACAAATTCCTGACTATTTTCAAAAACTAGACCCAGTAAAAGAAGAAATTGTTGCGTTACAGGACAGGAACTTGCCGGCAGCCGGCACTTATTATCCAACTGTTCTCCAGAAACGACTATACCAATCTACTCTGCCACCAACAGTGCGAGAAGATGCTCTCACCCCCTTCCAGGGTCAGATTTGTTTCAAATACTTTTTCGCTTTGACATTTTTATGTAATTGAGTCTAAAGGGCTTTTTCCCCCTTTGTAAATGCTTCTGTTCCTTTTCTGACCTTAGAAAGCTAGTCTTTTCTCAAGGCCAAATGCCAACATGGTTTCTCTCCTGGCTTTTGAGCATGTCTTTATTGACCTTTAGCATATCAGTGCCTTGTCTGTGTGTGGTCTGACACAAGGCTCTTCCAACTGTGGCTTCTTCCACTTCATCTATTGGTTGTTCCAGGCCCACAAACCAGTCTCTCCCTTCCCTATTCTTTGGGATGCAGGTTTTTCACTCATAAATTTTCATATGGTCACAAGAGAAGACATGGAGACGCAGGCTCCAACTGCAGCTTCAGTTCTGACAGGCTGGATGGCTTCCTGGGCCAGCGTGCACTCCGGAGCTGCCAGGAACATCACCATGAACACAGGATGGTCTGGCAGTTCTCAACAGTGGGAGATGGTCCAAGACCATCCTTTCTTGTTGACCTGTCTGTCCTTGCAAGAGAAGAGTGACTCTTACTTGCTACAACTGCAGGAAGGGCTCTGTCAAGACAGGACGTTTTGGCTGTATTTTCATTGTTGTTTCCGTAAATTCCCAGACTCCTCCAGTGTGTTTAAGAAATATTTTGAGTCAATGAAAGATTCATAATGCTGTATTACTTTCTCCCGGAGCTTTTCTTGGCCCTTCGAATTTTCCCCAAATGACCTTTGGAATCGTTGTGAAGCTGTGGACCCTAGACACATTTTTCACTGAAATGCAAGATCAGACTACAGTGAACTACACCACTAACACATACAATAGTGAAGGATAATGAATGCTGGCAAAAATGCAGAATACTCACCAGGCAGTGGTGGCACACGCCTTTAATCCCAGCACTAGGGAGGCAGAGGCAGGCAGATCTCTGTGAGTTTGAGGCCAGTCTGGTCTACAAGAGCTAGTTCCAGGACAGGCTCTAAAGCTACAGAGAAACCCTGTCTGGAAAAACCAAAAAACAAAACAAAAAAAGCAGAATCCTCCCACATGCTAGCTGTGTACAAATAAACTGATAGCCCTGGGAAAGGCCCGGGGGTCGAGAGAACTGGCTGCTCTTCCAGATGATCCGGGTTCAATTCCCAGAGCCCACAAGGCAGCTCACAGCTCCCTGAAACTCCCCTTGGGAAATCTGGCACCCTCACAGACATACATGCAGGCAAAACACCAATGCGTGTAAGAATGAATAAATATTTTTAAGTAGATATATCTAAATAAATAAATAACCTGACAAGCCATGTTAGGAAACCGCTGGGCAATGTCTACTATAACTACGCCTAAGGCAAATCACCACAGACTTGGAAGCAATTTCAATCAGAAGGAAATCTCCAACAAAAAAATGAGTTAGAACACCAAAAAAGTTAAGGTATTCACAACAAGTTGATTCATGTCAAAAATGTTTAAAAAAAAAAAAAAGAAAGAAAGAAGTCCAGATGATGCCCAACAGCTGGAAACATAATTTACTGCTATATTGTCAGTCACACAACAAAAACAACATAACAATGAGGATAAACTAGGTATGATGACATGTTAATTTGGATACAGAATACAGTTTTATTAAGCTTAGAACAGCCTCAACCAAAGCATGGATGACTCACTTTGGGATTCAAGTAAATATGTCAAAGGTTGTCTCTTGGACCATGAACTTAGACCAACACCGTAAAAGCATGTACAGGGGTGGGACAAAGACAGCTTGGTTGTCCTTGAGGAAGGAACGGGGTTGTGACCAGAGGAAGAGACTCTTAGAGCCGCCACATCTCTAGAACACCATTCATAGCTCTCTGGGAATATTTCAGACAGGGTTTCTCTGTGTAGCCCTCTCTGGCTGCCCTGGAACTCAGTCTGTAGACCAGGCTGGACTCGAACTCACAGAGATCGGCCTGCCTCTCTCTCCCAGTTTTTTGAGGGTAGTTTTAAGATGATGAAATGCACGCTTGGGAACACTGTTATAATTCTTTCAATTATTTTGTATTTCTGCTTACAGCACACTGAACGAGGACTCTGAGAGGAACCTGTCCCTGGCGTGCCAGCTCCACCGCTCCACGCTCCACAAGGACAAGAGTACTATCTGGCCTGCTCCCCGCTAGGTTAAGAAAAGCCTGGGAGTGATGACCTGGGTCAGAGCCCTTGTGACGCTGCCAGGAGTCACTCACTTCCTGGGGCTGAAGGGTAAATTCTCCTTGACATTCTCTTATCACCTGCCACTGATATTCGCTGTTATCAGGGATCACTGGCTTTCCCGTAACCGGGTCCACATTGTAAAAAACGAAAGTGTGCTTATTAACCGAGGATGTATATTACAGCACCAAGGTGAATTATAATAAGTGATGAACAAAGAAATAAATAGCAGAGTATGTGTGGAAGTGTACAAACAGATGTGACGAACATTCACTTAAAATGTAATCATATAGGTATTTGCTTTAAATTCTATTTGTGTTTGAAACTATCACAATAAAAAGTTAAAATTCAAAATTCAAGCATCCTAAGGCTTTCATTTAAATAACATACAATTTTTCCACTAACTGGAAAAGGGGGTGTTTTTTCAAAAATAATAGTCTAAATTGCTAACATAAATGTGGAAAACTATACTTCCACATTCCAACTCAAAATCCACGGACAAGAGAGCACAAATGGCAGCCTGCTTGCCTAGAAGGGACAGGGCAGAGTTCAAAAGGCAGCACCGTAAAAGTGGGGGCGGGGCAAGTCCTACTCTCCAGTGCTGCTAAGATGGCCAGCGAGAGGTGGCAACCAAACAGACAATTAGAGAACAACCAAATAAAGCACCAGACGTCAGTCACAGCTAGGAACAGCACAGTTTCAAAGCTTAGAGAGAAACAGCTATACGTAAAGGGACTCATGTTATACTGTAGGCGGGAACTAAACAAGGCAGTACTTTATTTACTGTATATGAAAACTGAAAGAGGGAGAGAGAGGGACATCTGTACGGTGAGATCCGCAGTCACAGCCTCCTAAATCTTCACCAATGATGAAAACTTACTGTAAGGAAAAAGACCCTCAAACAGAAGTTTTCCTCCAAACATTTCCTGGTGTATACCACACTTCTGTCGCCAGCCCAAAACTAAAATTCCATGTAGGGGCTGGAAAGATGGCAAACAGTTAAGAGCACTGACTGCTCTTCCAGAGGACCTGAGTTCAATTCCCAGAATCCATATGGCGGCTCACAACTGTCTGGACTGGTGGGACTGGACACCTTTACACAGACATGCACGCAGGCAAAACACCAACGCACATAAAATAAAAATAAATAAACTACTTTTTAAAATTCCACATATATCTCACTGTCACTGGGTGGTATACCCTCCTTCTCATGTCTGGCCCCTGTCCTATTCATTGTCTCAATTTCTGCAGATGACACATCTCATCCTCTGAAGCTCCCCCTTCCCAGTTCTGTGATGGGGTGTCTCTGTGCACACAGTAGACACAGCCACACAGCCAGCCCCCTCCACTATAAAAGGTCAGTCAGACTGGACACACCTTTAATCCCAATATAATACCTGGGAGGCAGAAGCAGGCAGATCTGTGAGTTCAAGATTAGCCTGGCCTACACAGTGAGTCTCCGGACTGTCAAGGCAATCTACTGAGACCCTGACTCCAAAGACCAATCGCTTTCAACTATTCCTTCAAAGTATCCCCGAGAAGCTACCTTCCTACTCACTGTTCCTGCAATCAAGAGCTTAATTGGGGCATCCAAAAGGGTCATTCTCAAGGTCAGCCACCTCAAGGTCAGCCATCTTACAGCCACAGAACGAGCCCAACCCCAAGCCCAGCCTCCCGGTGCTTAAAGTATTCAGAAAATTCAACACCCTGCACCTGTTGACTGTCACGGCTTCCACCTGTCGACTGTCACGGCAAGCTTGCAATGATGCCCACCCCAACCCTGCTTACTCCCATACCATTTACTGCATGGCACCCTCCCTAACAGTCATATTTTAAAAATTGCAGAATAAAACAAGTTCAGCCCAGAGAGGTTTTGGGAGAGGTCCCAAAACCTCCCTGGACCTCCACATGGTCCTCTTCTCTCGCGAACCTCCTCACGCTCTCCCTACCAGCCCCTCCCCTCTGCACACTGAACCCTTGCAGTGTGCTTACTTGGTCTCTTTACCTGCAGTGTGCTTGGAAGGCTGAGCTGCGCTAACCCGAGCTCCTCCCGGACAGTCGTTTACGTGTTTCTCCTTTGCTCACCCACGCCTAACATCCTTTATAGCACTTGATTTCAATGGCAAATCTCTGTAAATTAACATGAAGCTACAGCAAAGGTGCTACACAGAAAATCTTCACAATATTGGGATTAAAGCCAAAACTGACTGTCTGGAGTTCAACTTCCACATCCAGATAAAACCTTGGCTACCAGTCAGACAATGGTGGCGAACATTCAAGGCTAGCCTGGTCTACAGAGTGAGTTTCAGGAGAGGCTCCAAAGTCACATAGAGAAATCCTGTTTCAAAACCATAAATAAACAAACAAACAAACAAACAAAACAAAACAACCTTGTCCTCCACTTTCCCCAAGAATGGCCTTCAAGGTGAATGTTTTACCCCAGCATATTGCAAATCAAGTACAGCACCCCAGTCACTCTCTAACCATTGTCCAAAACTGGACCACTAAATCATGGTGTCCATGATACTTACTTTGTTTGAAAAAAACTTCACATACTTCTCTAGCTAATAAACGCCTATTCTTTCTAAAGCCCAGCTCAAACCTTGTTTCTGCCCCTTTGATGACCCTCCACAGGAAGACGTAACTGGTCTCACAAAATCTCCCGGCAAATTAATGTTGTGTCCTACTGATCAACTATATCAAGGTTCTGTCTTCTTAAACACACACAGTGAAATATTTAAGGACAGGAGTCATGATTTATCTAACAGACAAACTCAAAGAGGGGTGGGCACACAAGATTGAGTTTCACTTCTCTCAAAATCATGCAGTACAAAGCCAGAAGCACGGACACTTCCTTTCTCTAGGAGCCAGCTCTCTTCCCCCAGCTGCTCAGGTCCATGGCTCTCTCATCTCCAGGACTGCCGACGCCCCACGACCCAGACACCTATCCAGAGCTCAGATGGGGCTTCTTTCCATGCTTCCTACAGCAACAGAACCCTTCCTCCTGCCTAGTTCCGCGGAGAGTCGGCTGAGACATTTCCCACAAAGCGCTTACTAGAGAGAAGATCAAGTCAGAAAAACTCATGAAGAGAAAAAGACACAGCAGACGGCTCTGCAGAGCATCAGCTGCTCAGCCCTCCAGGTCCAGCCTGACAGCCATGGCGTCTCTTTCTCCTTTTACCCCTTCCTTCACCACAACCATCATCGACACCAGACAGTAAATAGGAGTTCCTCAGTGTGCTGAGCCGAGGTGGATTTGGGTTGGTCCCACACTGTTCCGTCCTGATGAGGTCACCAGACCCTGTGCCAGATCCGAAAATCCCTTCTACAAACTGCTGATTTTGTTTTCTTCGTTTACCCATCTCCTCCCCCTCATCCAAAAGTCACGTAGTCTCCTAACTAGTGCCAAAGATTACAAGCCCATCTGCATAGAACCCCACCCCCATTCTGTGGTCGGTCAGAGCTCCGACCCTCCCTGGGGATTTCCCTGGGTCAGCTGGAGTCATCTCTCCAGTCCCCAGACATTAACTTAAGGAAGGCATATGTTTTCTTGAATTCCATCACTGGGGACCCTTTTCTACCGTACAGTATTCTGTACTGGTTCTTCTGGGCTACAAGCAAATGTAAAAGGGGAGGGGGGAGGGGGGTGGGGTGGAAGTGTGTGTATAAGGTGTATATAAATTCCAAACATCCTTGCAAACTTAACCTTCTTTCCTTCTTGGAAAATGTCTATATTCAATTTTTCTTTTGGGATTTTTGTGTTTCGTGCGTGCGTGTGTGTGTGTGTGTGTGTGTGTGTGTGTGTGCGTGTCTTAACTATTTATTTTTTATGTATATGTCTGTGTGATTTACGTGCACCACATGCAAGTGCCCTCGATGTCCAGAGACTGATCGATGCACTGGAACTAGTTACAGGACGTTCTGAGCTGCCTGGAATGGGTGCTGGGACTGAATCTGGGCACTCTGAAAGAGCAGGAAGCAGCCACAAACTCTTAACCAAGGAGCCACCCCTTCTGCCCATTTTCCCTGTATTAGCATCATTTAATTTCAAGAATTTTACTGAGTCAATCTAAGCATGTCAGGTGCTTGGCAGTGCACACCAGTTAATATGTTAAGTAATTTTTCCTAGTTTTCATTATGAAAACATTCAAATATAGTAGAGAAAAACAGTGAAATAAGGCTAATATTCCATTTCCTAATTTCAAATTTTTTCACAATGCCACTCATGTCCGCCCACCAGGGATGAGATTCCAGAGCAAATCTCTACTATCACACTGTCGCCTATAAATGCTTCAGTGCACGTCTCCAAGAGGCTGCACCTTTGCTTTGTTTTTGTTTTTTGAGACAGAGTTTCTAATATACAGAACTGGGTGTCCTAGAATGTAATCTTATTTCATTTGTATTTTAATAAATGATGCTCGCCTGAAGATCAGAGAGTAAAACAGCCCCATTGGTCAGCCTTACGGACCAGGCAGTGGTGACACACACCTCTAATGGCAGTAGCCACACTAGTTTGCCATAGAAACCAAATGGTAGCAATGCACAGCTTTAACCCCAGCACCAGAGAAATATAAAATGGGAGGAGACAACTCTCAGGTGCAGTCTCATTCTGAGGATTCCTGGAGGCAAGATCACCACTTTGGACTGAGATAAAGGCAAGAGCCAGTACCTGGCTGTTTTGTTTTTCTAACCTTCAGGTTAAACCCCAATATCTGTCTCTGGGTTTTTATTATTCATGCTACACCAGAACTTGCTTGGTAGGCCAGGTTGGCCTACACAGAGATCCACCTTTTTCTGCCTCTGCCTCCTGAGTTCTGGTATTAAAGGAATGCTCCACCATCATCCGGCTAAATTACTATTCTTCACCTCAAAATCCTGTCAGAGCTCAAGTTCCTTATTGTTTCTCCCTTCCTCAGTACTGAGGGTGATAGCCAGGGCCTCATTCATGCTAGGCAAGTATTCTTAGACTAAGCCACAGTCAAGTTCTCCATTTTTTTAGAAAATAAGAACATATTTTTCATTAAAAAAAAGTGAGGCCCGTGTAATCAACATTTTTCTATCATAATCAGTATACATCAGTTTCCTGATTTGATACTTTGATGCCTCTTTTCATCCAGATACGACCTTGGCTAGCACTTTCCCCAAGAACAACACTCATGCTGCAAACCAAACACTGACCTCCCCTGGTCATTATCTAGCCACTGTTTAAGGTGGAGCACTAAAGTTATGCTGTCCCTTCACACACCTGGCACACTTTGGTTTGCAAGCGCTATCTTTTCGATGTTTAGAGAGGCCCAGATGTTTTGCTTTTATTGTCTTTACAAAACAAGCTTCTCCTTTTCTGACTATGTGGAGCAACAACAACAACAAAATGATTTGAGAGCCAAGGAAGACTTTTGGTGTACTAACCACTCATTGTCCAGAACCACAGAGTGGGGGGAACACAGGAACTAAATTCTTCCTGTATCTGGGGTACCCCAGTGTTTACAACCATTCCAGCAGTAGGGGTACAATGACCACAGCAATGATGAAACCAAAACCAGTGGCTTCTTCTAGCCTGGGGAGGGAGGTCAAGCCTCTCTGACAGAATGGAGAGTTGTTAGGATGCTGACACAGAACCCGAAACTTCCAAGGAGAAAAGTAGCACTGCCGTGGACCTTCAGAGACCCAGGACTCAACAGCAACGAGTCACAGGATTCAATCCTGTTAACTGTATGACATGAAAGAAATTAAAATATAAGCCATACCCCCATCACTAGAACCCATCTATATGGTTTTCATATATTTTCTAAAACAGAATTATAAAGGATCCTTTCATGACTCCTACATTAATATGCTTTGGGGAATATTTTTAAATTTTCAACAATGAAATAAAAAGCTGTTTGAAATAATCTTCTAAAGTTATGGAACACAAACTAAACAAGAAACAAAATAGATTCCTTTATACTGACCTTCAAAAATATTGGTCTAAGCTCAGCTGGATCTGCTCTCTTGGTTAAAGCCACCTATAAATAAACATAAAAATGTTTATGTTATTAGAACAAAGCTGAAAAATCAAGCTAGCAGGAGGGAAAATAAACATTGGGTTAGAAATTAGTAGATTTCATTTTTGTACTTCAAGTACCAAATTGCTCCAGTGTGTAAGCCAGTCCCCAGATTTTAATGTGGACTCTATGTGGCTTCTAAAATGATAACATTCTGTATGAGAAACCAGAAAAGCCCTTAATATCTAATGTTCAATGTATAAAAGGGAAAAAAAGTTGAAACAGATTAGTGAACACCTGGCATTTCTAAACCACACCCAAGGGTAATGCATGCCTTCTCGCACGGGAATATTTAAATATTAAGTACAACCTGTCTGCCAGTCCTGCGCAGGAGCCCAGTTCTTAAAAGTCAGTGAACTTGTAAATCATAGTAAGGACCCAAAGGGAACTGCTTCCCACAGCTTGTCCGTGAACGGCACGTACACCCACCGGCCTAGACAGGCCAAGGAACTTCTCCACCTCTCCCCAGTCTTAATAAATCATAAGTCTCCAAAGGTGTGACTATTATTCTTCACATTCTAGAAACTCAAGGGACCGTGGTCACCTTCCACCAGTAAAATTTGACAGATTAGCTCAGAATAGGTGTTGTGCTTAATTCTCCAGGCCACAAAGTCCAAAAACATCACTGGGAAAAAAGCAAGACAAACTTGAACATAGCTGCTGCAGGCCAACACAAAAGAACCCTTATGCAGAACCAAACAGTGGGCTTATTCAGTGTCCCATCACCCAGTCCTGCTGGCAAAAGTGGGCCTAAGACGTGGTGCTCGGCAAGCAGAGTGTCACCTCCTGATACAACCGAGGCAGGGCCCCTGGAGCCACCAACACTGGAGCCATGTCCCTATCCACGAGATTTATGCAAATTGTTCTAAATCCCTTCTGTGTGCTTGCAAAGGCTCTTCTGAGATCTTTAGACAATGGCTTTTCTGTCTTTTGGAAGTACCAGAGCTCCTTGGCCCGCCAATGTCAGGAATCGATGTATTAACAAGTCACTGGAATGGAAGGTGGTCTCCAGAAAGCAGCTGGATGGTCACCGCACTAACACTGATACTCCTTTCACTTCAACCGAAAACCTGTCGCTATCCACGTCTTAAACTCTGAATTAGCTGGTGTCCTTTGCTGTTCAGTAACGGAGGGAAAAGAAGACCACTAGCCAACACAGCCATGATTAATGATGCTGCTGAGCACTAACCAACACAGCCATGATTAATGATGCTGCTGACCTCCAGGTTTTTGAAGAGGAGGCCCTGTTGGTGAGAAGGTGAAACCAGGATGAACATGCTTCGAAAAGGTATCACCAAGCCCTTCTACCTTTACTTCTGGAGCGGTGTTATTCCTCCCATCACAGTAAAAACCCACATCCATGACAGGCTATTTACTAGGCACGGGAAGGGGGACTGTGCAATGCTGGCCTAAGTTTCCAGTGGGTTTTTTGTTGTTGTTATTGTCTTGTTTGTTCTGCTTTTTTCCCCTTTAAAAGGCAGTGAAACTTTCTTCGCAGTGAGCTCGGCTGGCTCTGTCTGGATGCACATCTGTTTGGTTCACCACACTTTATATGAACACCACCAGGCAGTGCTGCCCAGCACGTACCTCCCTGGCCTGAATCCCCACGGCACCATAACTTATTGATCCCCAGAACATAAATCATGCAATGCTGCTGGTCAGAACTGGACCTCTTTGAGAGAAAAAGCAAACTCTTCACTTTGTAACCCATCCAGGGTCCAGGCACAAGAGAACACAAAGGCAAACCCCTCTGGGGGCCAATGCTGCAAAGTCACCCCCCCTACCATGTACCCCCTAATTTACAAAGCATGGCTGGGTCTTCACAGAAAGTCTGAAAGGGCATATTATTTTTCCCATTTTACAAATGGGGAAATCAAGGTTCAGAAAGAGTCATGTACTTCCTTTCCCTAAGTTGAAGGAAAAGCCACTTTTCCCCTTGCATTTGTGTTTTCTCAGGCTCCAGACTCCTGTTCCCCACATTATAAGCAGCTTCGTCATGATCCAGCATGGAAGCAACATACGGCACAAGAATAAGAACAACACTCTAAATGCAATTTGCCTAGCAAGGCTGGGTCCAGGCATGGTGGTTCATACCTGAAAACTCACAACTTCAGAGACTAAGGCAGAAGGATCTACAGTTTGAGAATAGGCCAGATTATACAGAATGACCCTCTATCAGATAAACCAACCTGTTGTGGTGGGGTATTTGTTCTTCCTGCAGGAGGAGAGGCAACAGCCAAGAGACGTGTGGCAGGATATAGAGTAACAGAAATGGGCTGATTTAACTTATGAGAACTAGCTAGAAACAAGGCTAAGATATAGGTCAAAGTTTTACAATTGAGAAATCTCTGTGTCAGCCAGGCAGTGGAGGCACACGCCTTTAATCTCAGCATGGGGAGGCAGAGGAGGCGGATCTCAGTGAGTTCGAGACTAGCCTGGTCTACAAAGCAAGTTCCAGGACAGGCAGGGCTGTTACACAGAGAAACCCTGTCTTGGGTGTGTGTGTGTGTCTGTGTGTGTGTGTGTGTGTGTGTGTGTGTGCCTGTGTCATTACTTGGGAGCTGGCTGGCAGGATAGAGAAAGACTTATTATAGCCGGTGAAAAACAAGAGGCCGTTGGTGTCAGACTGGCCTTACACAGGGTACAGTACAAGCCTGACCTCTTGACTGGCCTCGATTCTCTGACTGCCTCTCATTTCCTTGTCGATACATGAGAAGAGGTGGATAAGAGGAAATTGTTAAGTACCAACAAAGCCCAGAATTTAAAGCACTCAATAAATGCCATCCATCATCATTTTTATATTTCTTATCCAAAAGCATTTGTCTTCTACCATGACCGCATGTCTAAATGATGAATAGCCTACTTCATAATTTAGAAGACAGAACTAGGAGAGAAAAAAGGAAGTCAGGGCTCGAGAAGATGCTCACCAAAACCCCAACCGAACACCAAGGCCATTCATTGTAACACATCAGTAAATCCCACCCCCCCACACACACACACTTATCATAGCTTACATATGGCTACTCTTGAAAACAGACCCAAAGTCACAGGTGGGGTAAGTAGCAAACAATCATGCAGGAATTTGCCAGAGACTGAGACCAATTGACACCCATTATTCTTAAGCACAAAGAACCATGGAACCAGGAGATCATTTCTTAAAACTTAGCACCAGTCTCCTGGATCTCACACGTAGTCACCCCATCTACTGCCCACTCGGCAAACACTAGCTGGCTATTTAAAATTTCCATTTTGTCTTCTACTCACAACCCTCCACTCCCCCCACCCTCATCATCCCCTGCAAAAGAGAAGCAATCACACTGATGACCATATAAAGTTGCAGTGAGGGCTGGAGAGATGGCTCAGTGGTTGTGAACACTGACTGCTCTTCCAGACGACCCAGATTCAAAGCCTAGCCCCCACATGGCAGTTCATAAGTGTGTGTAAATCCAGTCTCTGGGCGATCTGACACCTTCACACCAGT